>NC_056739.1:1763409862-1763489862 GCF_019279795.1 Protopterus annectens
TCATATAAAGGAAATTGACAGTAAACAGCAATAATACAGCATAATATATACATATCCATAGCATGACAAGCAGCGGGTTTGTGCGATGGTTAGCAAAGTGTATACACATGCAAGATACACATTTGCTAAGCATTGTGCAAATGCGAGACACATTGCTAATGTCTGACATTTAGTACTGAGTCTCTGGAATATACCTGCTACTTAACTGACTTAACTGACTCTGTAGTGGCACATGTTACTACAGTTAATGCAGTGATACATTATTTTTTGGGGCCAGATGGTACTGGGTTCAAATAAAACTGAATCTAACACTTCTACGGACTTTCATATTAACTTTGCTGCCAGTTGATGCACGATGCACACCGTCACACAACAATACATTAAAGAAAAGAAATGGAGAAGATAGGACAGTGGTGAAATAGGGAGCAAGTAGGGGGAAGAACAAATGGAAAGCAATACAAGAGGTAGGAAAGAGTCATAGCTATCCATTTCTTCAACAGTAAAAACTGATAATTATTTATTTATTTTATTTACTTGCATTTGTTTTCCGGGATAGTCCATTGGCCTAGGAGTGCCCATTTTCAGTGGAGGCCCAGGGAGATAAGCTCCACATATTACATATACATTGATGAGATAAAGTTACATAATGACTATTAACAGATTCAAGTTACTAGTAAGCAACATTATATAAAATACAAAAATAACAATGATTTACATCCAAGTACAATATATACATGTTGATAAACAATTAGAATTAGGCTTTCTTTTCTTCAAATTTCATCTTGTAGCTGAGGATGCATAAAACTGAGAGGGAAAAAGAGTTAAATTACGTGAAGATAGCTATTTCAAATTGTTAAAGTTGTCAAAAGAGGTTTCTAATTTTATATAATGCTGGAAGAATTATTTGAGCATGTACAGAGCCATAGTTTGGAGAGGTATTCGTGCAGAGACTTCTTGAAAATGGTGTGATTAAAAGTGGTTCTGATTGTGATGGGTAGGGAATTCCACACCTTGGCTATAGCAACAGAGTAAAGAGCTCAGTCAGCTGTAAGGTTGGGTAATTCTTCCTTTAGAAGACATTTATTTTCTGATCTAAGGTATCTAGCAGGGTTGTAGGGGGACATTAGTGAGGCTAGGGATGGGCAAACGTCTGGTTTAGTTATGATTGTATGTGCAGTGGTGAGTTGTAGATAAGTTAGGAAGTGTGGTAGTTCGAGCCAGTTGTGTTTTTGAAGGTATGTACAGTGATGGGAGGTATGTGTAGCATTGTTGGCAAACTTTGCTACTTTATTGTAACAACATTTGAGTTTGTTTTTTAGAGAAAGCTGAATGCCTGTGAGTAGGGGGGCACCATGTAATAAGAGATGGTAAAAGAAAGGAGGATACTAGGGTGTTTTTGGGTGAGTGGTTGAGGTATGTCTGTAAAGCAGACAACTTTTGGTGGGTCTTTCTGATGCTGTTTAGGATATGAAGGTCAAAGGAGAGATTTTCATTGATAATAACTCCAAGACCTTTAGTGTGGGGCACTACTTTGATGACAGTGCTGTTCTGAGACTGAATAGTAAATTTTGACTTGTTTATGTGGGTGGATATTTTAGGGGTGAATTGAAGGAGTTTGGTTTTGTTAGCATTTAGGGCTAGGTGATTGTTGTTCATCCATGTTTCTGTGGACGAGAAGACAATTTGAGTTAGTTTTTAGAGTTCACTGCTAGAGTAGGCAGAGCAGATGATGGTGGAATCATCTGCGTATTGAATAAGTCAGGTTTGGGACAGGGAAGAGTGGAAGTCATTACCAAATATGCTGAAAAGGAATGGCCAAAGTATACAACCTTGGGGAATTCTTGTTGATATCAAGAGATAAGGTGAGAAGTACTGGTCCCATTTTGTTGCTTGTTGATTATTTGCAAGGTAGTTAGAGATCCAATCTAAGGAAGGGGGTGAGATTCCGAGGTTAGATAGTTTAGTGAGTAGTAGGGGATGTGAGATGGTATCAAATGCCTTTGATAGGTCAAGGAATAATGAGGACACAATTTTCCATGTATCTCTTGCACAGTTTACAGTGTCCAAGAATGATAGGGCAGTGGTGGCACTGTGTCCAGGTCTGAAGCCATGTTGGGTGGGGGACAAGAATTTATTGTCTAGGAGGTGCTTTAGGAGTTGATTGTGGACACATTTTTCTAGAATTTTGGATAGAGGGGAAAGGATTGCTATGGGTCTGAAATTGGTGAAATCTAAGTTTTGGCCGCCTTTATGTAGTGGGAGAATCTTAGCTATTTTCCAGATAGTGGGTACTTGCAATTGATATGTATGCTAATTGGATAAGCCGTAGACTTTGCTGACATCTGTAGGTATGTTGGGGGTAAGTTATTAGGTGCATTAGTACATGGTTTGAGGTTAAGGAGTAGTTTCCAGACAGCTGAGGTAGGGATGGGGGAGAAGGTGAAGTTTTGTGTGGAGTTTATATTTAGTGAGTGTGCTGTGATATTTATTTGAGGGAAGTTTCCTGTAAGTTTAGCAATGTAGTCTATAAGATGTGAGTTGAATATTGTGGCAATTTCTGTGGGGGATTTGTCTGTGTTAGGATAAGAGTTGTTATTGGATTCTGGGTTAAGTAGGGTTGAGATTGTATTCCAGAATTTCTTAGGGTTTTATTTATGGCATTTTTGGTTAGATAGAATTGTTTTTTGTCTTTTACTACTGCACGTTTTGCTTGATTACAAAGTTGTTTGAATTGTAGGAGGTATTGGGAGTCTTTGTTTTTTGCCAAAGCTTCCAACATTTGTCTCTTTTAGATATCAGTTGTTTTGTGGGATGAGTAAGCCAGGTAGCATTGTTGTTTTGAATTCCTTTTCGCCATATGTGGGCTAGATTGTTTACGATATATAAGAAGATTGAACTAAAGAATTCAAAAGCTTCATCTAGTGGGAGGACTTTGAGAATGCTCCAGTTTACTTGTGCCAGGATGTCATTTGGAGTTATTTGGTTGAAATTGGAGATATTTATTTATATTTAGTCTGTACTGGTGTTGGCTGGGGGCTAGGGTGGATTTATGTATCACGTATGCTGGGAGGTGATCACTTATGGTTTGAGGTAGAGTCCCTGCTGAAGCTACTTTCTTTGAGTTTAAGACTAGTATCCAGTCCATGATGTTGTTTTTGTTGGGTCTAGTTACTTCATTGATAAGCTGGGTATAATTGAATAGATTTATATTTATTGAGGGTTGATTTTTTGTGACTTCTGTCCAATCTATGTTGACATCTCCAAGGATAATTGTCTCACTTGTAAAGAGTTTTGAAGTCCAGGCAAGGATTTGTTCTAGGATGGGGTACATTATTGGCTGGTGGGATATAGATTCCAAAGATGCAGAGCTTTTTGCTGGTATTCAGTTGTAGTAAAGCTGCAGAATATTAACTGAATTTGGAATGTCACCTTCAGAGACCATAAAACAATCATGTTGTATAAGCCAATTGGACCAAATCAAGTGTGTCAATAAGACATATGTGCAAAATGGAGAGCTAGCTCACCTTTTTTTGAGACTAGTAGGTCTTGCTTTAAGATGTCTCTTGATGTTAATTAAATGTATAGTCTTATTGGCTGTGTCAGAAAAGGAGATCATAATTAAACTTGAATTTATCACTTGTTTTATATACACACTGATGAAGAGGTGTTGCTCGAAAGCTCTGTGGATTTGGAATAAAATGTGGTGATTTTATCTTACTCTGCGTGTCTTCCTTTTTTGGAGTTTGTTGGTTTATGGTTCTATGGTTCTCTGAAGTGGTTTACCATAGTGCTGGTTTGGTGTGGATTGTTGCTTTTATTTATTTTCTGTACCAGCCTGGGCGCAGAGTGACTATTTTCTGAAATACTTTGTGACACAGCCTGTTTTTTTGGATAATATGACTACTAATAATAAGCAACCATATGTTGGTATTTCACTACAACAACTGCTCAAAATGGACAGTGACCCATTGTTAAGGAAAAATGCTGATAAACTGATGGGACCAGTACAATCAGTGAACCAAGACAATGAGACATTTAAACAACAGCTTTATAAACTCGAGAAATTGATTCAAACGTTTAAAAATCTTCAATGGCAAAAGCTTAGTTTTTGTGCATACCTAGAATTAGTTATTGTACCAAGTGAATTACGTATTTTAAAAATGCCATCTTATAGGAATCAACATCCTGAACTTCTTGCGAAATGGCAAGAATTAAACTTAAAGTTAAGCAGTGATTATATGAGGTTAATGAACGATTATTTTTTTAACATTGAACTGAACTTGCAAGATGATATCACTAAACTTGACAGTGAGCTAGTAGCAAATCCATCATATAAAGATAATATTCCAATGTTCATTGATGCCTTGGAGTGGTTAAATAAGTATGATAAAAAATTGATGGTATTAAAAGATCGCAAATTAAAGAGAAATCTGAATGATTATAAGAACGGCAATATTTTTCGTAGCCGAAGGGATACTCCCAAAACACTACTAAGAAAGGGGGAGCCTCTGTGAATATGCCATCATGGTCAATAGAAACATTAGACTCATTTACCATCAATTAATCTATAAATAATACTGTAACTGTGGAAGAAATCCCTATGCACTCAGACTGCATCCACTAGTTGCATCTCTGCGGAACCTCCTCCCGGACCATTGAATGGCATAATATAGAAACAAGACGGTTTTCAGAAGGTCCTGAATCCCATACAGTTAAAGTTATTGGAAATACTAGCAGTGCGCAAGAAGGACAACACAAAGGGCAGATCAGCCAGTCAGAGAAGGGGAAGAGACGGAAGAGGAAATCAAAGCAAGGGTCCAGTGACTTGCAGCAAATGGAACAAGCAGAACAACTAACTGATTTGTTTGTAAATATTTCAGACGTTGTTTTATCTGAGGATGATGTTAATGTTTTAAATAAGGGCCTACAATTTATACCGAGTGATAGTGATAGCGTGGCAGATGCTATGATGGATTTAAAGCTATTTGTAAGAAATGTCTCGCTGAAAATGATTTTTAAGAACACGGATGCACCAAAACAACAGGTATGTAAGAAATCTTGTACATTCATTCCTGTTAATTCCCATATATTAAATGCTTTCTCAGAAATGTGTGAGAGAGAAATTAGATTGATGTAAAAAAACAAGAAAGCATATAAGTATTATAATTTAAATCATGGGGAACACGATGCCTTAAATAGGCTGGAAAGGAATATTGAAATAATTATTAAACAAGCACATAAAGTAGGTGCAATAGTAATTCTTAATTCTAGGGATTATATAAGACTTATGATGGATTTATTAAATGATGAAACTGCATTTGTTGAAATTAGTGCTACTGAAATTTCTAGGATGATTACTAAAGTGTATATGGATATTTATGAACTGCAATTAAATGATGATATCACTATTGAACTTTTCAATTATTTTAATGTTCCTTGTCCCAGAATTCCTGTTATATACGGATTGCCAAAAATACATAATGACTTGTATAATCCGTCTATGAGACCTACTGTCTCAGGGTCTGGCTGGATTATTGAACCTATTTTGATGTATTTGCAATCTATATTTAGTATGTATTTATGTAAAGTGAAAAGTTATATACGGGACACAAGTGAGTTTTTAAATCAATTATCTGCTTGCTATCAGACCTGTAAAGATTTAGATTATTTGTTTGTCACCTTGGACATCAAGTCACTTTTTATGGTTATTCCTGTTGAGTATGGCATTGAAGCAATTAGGAAATTCTTATGTAAAAATACTGAAACACATGGTAGAGAGATTGGAACATATTGCACCTTACTTGAAATTATTTAAAAAAAAAAATGTTTTTCTTTTTCAAGATGCTATTTATCATCAGATAAATGGTGTTGTCATGGGGACTCCCATGGCAAATACATATCCAAATATTGTTATAGCAAAGTGGGAAGAAGAGCGTGTATACAATGCCCCTATAAAATTTAACACCAAAATATTGTTTTGCAAACAGTTTGTAGATGATATTTTTTGATATGGGATAATGAGAGTGCACAATTAGAGCAATTTATTAAATATATAAATTCTACAACAGATTTTTTAAGGTTTACAGGTACATTTTCTAAAGATAGTATTAGCTATCTGGATGTTACACTAACCAAAAATGAGAACAAGCAAATTGATAAACATATCTACAGGAAAGATGTGTATAAAAATAAGTATATTCATAAAGGCAGTATGCACAGTTTTTAAGACCTTGTAGATTAACAACAAATGATGCAAAATGTAACATGGAACCGGATAGTATACAAGATACATTTAGACGTAGTAGGTATAATAATGATTTCTTACAGGAAATAAGGAATGATGTAATTATGAAAAAAATACAGATGCACGACCTTATTTTGTTACAAATCGAGTGAATAATGTAGTTGTTAATACTAAATACAATGTATCTTACACTCGCTATGTTATTATGTATGGCAGGAGATTTTAAGGCTTGAAGGATATTTTATCCAGGAATTGGGGAATTCTTACAGCAATGCAAGAAATATCTGATATCGTAGGCCAAACGGCATCTTCTACATATAAAAGATGTAGAAATTTGAAGCAAAAATTATGTTATAAAGACCTATCTAGCAAATATGATAAGCCTGTTATGAAACCGTGTACAGTTCCCTGTGTTTGTTGTAATATTATTAATAAAAGCTGTGAACTTGTAAAAATTAAATGTCATGCTACCTGCAACTCATTTAATATAGTGTATTTAGCAACTTGTGTTACATGCCACGCTTTCTATGTTGGTAAGAGTTCTAGAAATTAAAAGATAGAATTATAGAGCATAATTCAGACATCAGGAGGAAAACTGCTACTAATGCCTTAGCCCAACATATTATGGACAAATGTTTAGATCATACATTTTAATTTAGAGTGATAGATGTCCGGTATAAACAAAAGAGAGGGGGTGACATAAATAATTCTTTAGAATTATGTGAATATGAGTGGATTATATGCCTTAATGCTGATTGAAGTCCTGGTCTTAATACATCAGTTAGTATAAAACCTGTTCTGAAATTAAAACAAATGAATTTGAAATGACCAACTACCTATCTATATCAAACAAAGCTCCTCATTAGCACTCTTCAAGAAAAATCTTGATGATTGGATGGGAAATAGGAAATTCACCCCAGGGATCACCTCTGTGGTTCTGCTCGACAGGGGCACAGGAAAAGAGTTTTCTTGGGTGGAGAAAGCCAGGGTACCTTTTTGGCTAGGCTTGTTTAGGCCCTAGGGCTGATAGCCTAGTACATACCTATGAACCTATGACTAGTAGGTATTGTTTTAAGATGTCTCTTGATGTTAATTAAATGTATAATCTTATTGGCTGTGTCAGAAAAGAAGATCATATTTAAACTTGATTTTATCACTTGTTTTATATACACACTGATGAAGAGGTGTTGCTTGAAAGCTCTGTGGATTTGGAATAAACTGTGGTGATTTTTTTCTTACTCTGCATGAATGCCTTTTTTGGAGTTTGTTGGTTTATGGTTCTATGGTTCTATGAAGCGGTTTACCATAGTGCTGGTTTGGTGTGGATTGTTGCTTTTTTTTTTTGAGAGACAGAAGAATGCTTGGGAAGGGATGTAGATATGTCTGGGTCTGGTAAGTTGGGTAGGTGAGGAAGCAAATACAAACAGACAAGACAAACAAGACAAGACACAGGGATGGTGATGGACACAAGAGGTCAGTGGAGACCATGGATGGGGTGAAGGGGGAACATCCAGGACCCATGGTTGTCAAGCTGGGTGACAGTGAGAATCGAGTCTTCACCCAATGGATCATCATCACTGTCACCTCACTCCACCACTGGCTGGAGAGCTCAATATCTCCTTAGCCTCCTCCTGGACTTAGGTAATATGAGGGAGAGCAACCCCTCTATCCAGCATAGGCATGCACCAACAGTGCGGCGCACAACCCTATGTACCATCCCTGGCAGTTCTACATGGATGATAAACTCACCATCTCTGCCACTGCTCCTGGTGGGAACCACTGGGCTATCCTCTGGGGCAGGACTACCTAAGGGGACATGTAGTGCAGGGACAGCAGAGGTGGTGCTGCCAGGTTGGCTACCAGATGTGCTGGTCAATGGTGCCAGGGCCAATGGATTGGGGGCAAGCAGATTCTGTGGGCAGGCCTACTCTGCAATGTGATACACATGGATGACATGGATACAGTTTGATGACACATAATAATATAAAACAAACAAAAAAGAGTAAGATAAGGATTGGGGTGAGAGAAAAAATAGATAAGATTAGAACCTTCATATGTAACATAAAATGCATTAATACAATTATTTGACTCTGTTATCTTAACCTTTACTCTTAAGACTACCACTCCCTAACTGATAACTATTACTTTTAAGACTATCAGCTCCTAACAGATGCACACTATACTACAGATTGCAGCAAGTACACCTTTACATGTGCATATATTGCACATATGCATGCTCTAATTATACAGATTACAGTTTACAGCAGGGCATGTGTGCCACTGGTATAGATATTTTGCTTTAAACCTTTAAGTTCCACATAATTGAAGATTTAATAATACTGCATAATTGGAAAGCTTGGTATTTGAACCCACCACAGTGGTATAGACTAATGCATGCATACTTGCTTTTACAGTTGAGATATGCATGCTCAATTTGATACAACTGTATTAAATACCAAACAAGCTATCTTTAACTTGTAATGCTTGAATAACACTACTCTTCTGTTGCATATATACCAGATACCTGCCTCATCCTCGCCAACCTTGCACCATGGGTCCTAACATTGCAGTCCCTTTCCATGGCAGCTGTGGAGAAAACAGAACAGAATACCATTATGAATACCAGTCTTGCCTATATTCAGCTTTTAAGCCTTACAAGTGCTGTCTGTAGTTGATATTTACACATCCATGGGATGTCCTCCGTCCTAAATTCTTCAATCCAAGCATTGAGGGTACCCCCTCTTCCTCCTCTGCTGGCCAGTGTAGTGATGCCTAAGTTGGTCTCCAGTGTGGGGGATACCGGTGGTACTGGTTACAACCCAGGCCAAACTATCCCAAGCCTTTGATTTATACTGGGACCCAGAATAGTCCACCTGCAGCAGTCTGGCACTGCTGTGTTTCACTAGGAGTCCAACAAAAAGCTTGGACTTCTGGACACCCCATCTTTGATCCCTAAATATTATACTCTCCTCATGAATGCCTGCCATGTGTATCACGGCTCAAGAACAATGGAGAATAATGGTTTCCCGCCAATCCAGTTATTGCATTTAATGGGAGTGTGCACACTGTCTGAAAGTGTTGAGCACCACTTACCATCACGCAAACACAGTGCATGATGGTAAGCAGTGTGCAACAGTGGCAAGCAATACAATTTCAAAGTTATTTGATGTACAGGCAGTTGTGTATGTGTGTTTTGCAAATGTGAAGGTCATGGCAGTTCAGAAAGCAGAAATATACTTACAGGAATATAGTACAGTATACCCACAGTCATACATTTGATAATAAATACATAATACATAGATAAATAAATAAATGCCACAATACTAGTATCTCAGCTCTCATACATATAATTAATATCAGCTACATTATGTCAAGAGTTATAAGTGAGAGTAACTGTAATTGGAAGTAGAACAACATGCATGGAATATGCTTATTTAAACCCAGGACAATGTATATGACAGTCCGACACTTATACCTCTTGCCACAAGATGGATGAAAAAACACTTGTCTATGTTTCAGTTCATTGCTATAAACTGCAGTGTCACAATGTAAAACAAAGGTTGCACATGGTGTAATAGAACCCAGGAACATCTGTACTCCAGCCCTACACTTAACCTGCTGCCACAGGATTAGTTACATGACATTCCTTATCTTACTATCATTCTTAAGGTCTCACTGTTAACTGTCCTTTAGCAGGTTTCTGCAATGCCCAATCATATTAATTGAATGCATCCAGTTTCAATGTATGGCTGTCTGTATCCTGTCTGCTTCCTGTGTAGGCTAGTTTGCACACTGCTGTGCTTTGTGCACACCAGATAAACACAGGCAAACCTGGCATTCATTTTTATCCATTTCCCCTGTTTGTGGTAAGTGATGCAGTGTGCAAACACGGGGGGGGGGTGTTCAAACTCAGTAGCATCTGGTGCAAAAAAATGAAAGTATCAATGCAATAACATCTGCTGTTACAGACTTAGTTAAGTAGCAGTTGTTTTTCATAGACTCAGCACCTACTGTCAGACTTTAGCAATGCAGCTCACTTTTGCACACTGCTAAGCAGTGCGCAAACAGGTGGATCTTGCATGTGTCTACACTTTGCTACCTGCAGACCTGCAACTCTAGTTTCTCAGTACTTTTCCCACAAATATATCACTTACACTACAGAAAGTAATATCAAATGTTGTGTCACATGCAATGCACATCAGTCTGGTAGCATGCAGAACTACAACTACTGACCCATAAACCTAACAAGCCTTATCTGCAAGGCTAGGGAAGGGATCAGCATGGACCTTATCCCCAGGGACATAGGTGACCTTCAACATTGCTGAGTCAACCCATATTGTGTTTGTCAAGGATAGAGCTTGCCTATTGAACCTTGTGGACTTCTTTGATACTGAGCCCAAAGACTTGGATGACAGACAACAGGACATACCATCTATATTCAGTTATCCAAGGCCTTTGACAATATCCCACATTCATGTCTCATAGTGAAAATTCTCCATTTGGGAATTAAGCTGGATACCCAACTGGTTCACCAACAGAACACACTGTCAAAGTCGGGGACTGCATGCCCCACTATCCACTTACCAATGGAATACCCCAAGAGTGTGTGCTGGGCTCTCAAATGTGTGGAAACTACTTCCCTAAAGTGCAGGCATTGGTAGATGGCCTGTGGTTTGCCATATTTGCAAATGACTGTTAATTGGATGCACTCATATAGATTCCTCCAATGTTGGTAACAGATTACAGAAGGGGCTGACAGAGACAAATAATCGGTGCCAAACACACAGACTGAACCTTACAGCAAACAATACCTCATTGTTTCCTTTGGCAATGAAGTACTCCTGCTAATTATGATATACCCTCTCAGCTCAAATACAGTGTTCTGAGACTTGTGGACACATGTTCATAGCAATCTACACTTTCGTCACTATGTGCCCATAGTGTTGAGGCACGCATTCTGCATTGCTCCCTCAGACTTAAGGTCATCACATCCAAGACCAGGGAGGTTATAGGTCTTTTCTACTCCACCTTTCTCAGACCACTAATTGAGTACAAGGCTCCATTCTGTCTGTACCTTACCAGACAAATGCACCAATTGGAGAAAAAAACTGAGGTTTGTGACAGGGAGAAAACAGACCCTCCAGACATCACATACGTGGAAAGACTACACTTGTCACTGTACTCAGTTTCCTGTAAGCTGCTGAGAGGTCATCTACGCCTTATCTACAGAGAAGTCTCAGATCCTGCTCTACTGGAAATGCTGGAGATCTGAAAATCAAATGGGATAGGAATAACCTGGCCCAGGGTTCTCAGTCTAGCCTGTGACATAAACAGAACATGCTGGAGAGACAGATATATCCCCCAGTGACTCACACTTCAATGTAATAGGCTCCCACTGCATGTGAAGCAGTGTTCCTCAATGACCCTGTTCAAGTGCAACCTTCACCTCGGGGGTGGCACCTATATCCCTCATAGACAGGCCCAGTTATTGCTACTCACAAAATTGCTCTGCTAAGAGTGACCATCTAAATATGCTTAATAATGGTACTTGTGTTTTTACACTGCTAGGCTTCTATTGCCTCATGTATACTGGCAATCATGTACTCCTAAAACTTACAAATCCAATATGTGAGCAATGCAACTATACAATGAATCTAGAATAAATATTGTCTCTCTCAGGTAACAACAAACCAGATATTAAACAGGTTGTCAGAACACACACATCACCTCCTCAAGAACCAAAGTGCACAATACATAACTCCTCATATACAGAGGTACTCATTAGAAGCTTACCAAAAGAGCAGAGACCTCACAAATGCAAACCTTCTTCACGCCTTAAATTCCCAAGGAAACCCACTACACATAAAAACAAATTTATCAGTGTGTCACCCATTAAGCCCTTAAGGCAAAACTCATGAAAACTAATGTCCTGGTCATAGGCGAATCCATAGTGAGACACAAAGATGTCCCCCTCACCAGGTTGTACAAGTAGAAAGTCATGGTCAGCTGCCTGTCAGGTACCATGATCCACACAAAGTCATGCAATCACTCATGTGTCTCAACAACAAGCACAGTTACACCTCTGTCATACTTCATGTTGGAGTAAATGTCTTGAGACATACCTCACTGGACTTTATGAAGAGAGATATGACTGAACTGTCAGATTATGTGTCCCAGACAGGTCTTTCTGTAGCCCTAAGCAGTATTCTACCTTCACCCAGGATGATGCTTTACTACAAACAAAAGAATTATCACCTTCAATAATTGGCTTAACTACTGTTGTCAATCCAGGGGATCCAGTATTTCTCAGCCTGGGATGATATGGTTGACAGACCACTCTGCTTTGCCAGGGATGGTCTTCATCTATTACCTCTTGTCTTTTGGTTACTAGCCAAGGAACTTGCGTCCTCCATAGTGCCTTTTTTAGGCAATGTCATAAGATCAAAATTCCTGACATAAAAAACATCCTCAAAAGACAAATTCAAGGTTATGCTGCTTAATGATAGGAGTGTAAATCAGAAACTACACTCAATGGAGGCACTACTTACTTGGGAAGATGTCGATGTTTGTGCAGTCACAGAGACATGGTTTATGGCCACAGAGAGTACTCCAGTCATGAAAGACTATAATGTAGGCTGCAAAATGAACATGAAAGAACTAAATGAAAAGGTGTATCCATCTTCATAAAAGACAAATATACCTGAGGACTGGTTAGCAGTATGACTCCCTAGAGTTACTCCAAGTCCAACTAAGTGTAGTGAAGAACCCCCTCCACATCATTGTTAGCTACAGATCCACTGACATAAACATGAAAACCACAAAGTGACTTCCTGGACCTACTTGAGTCACTCATAGTACAGCCAAACACCCTAGGCATGGGTGACTTTAACTATCCCTCCATCGATTGGGATACATATATGAGCTCAAACATGCTTGCCCTAAGGTTCCTGTACTTGTAAACACAAATGCTTTGAAACAGTTAGTCTGCATCTGAACAAGGGGCTGGAATGTCCTTGACCTAGTACTCACCAACATGGGAGATTGTTGTACCATCCCAAGTGTGACACCCTCCCTGGTAAGGTCTGACCATAAATCAGTTATGTTCAATGTAACAATCGTACCTAACCCAACCCCCCCCCCCGGGATCCAAAAGGTTAAAACATTTCTCCAAAGCAAACTATAGCTTCCCAAGCAATGGCAAAAATAGTTCCAGACCTCCTGCCACCAATGACATTAAAGACTCCTATACAGAGGTGTACACAAATGCCCTGTATAGACACCTTTACAAGTGTCTAGACTTAGCCATACCAGAATGGATCAAAGCTTGCACACAAAAAAACAAGCCCCCCGGTGGATATCTAGCATAAATAGATTATACAACAAGAGAAAGCAACTGATGTCCAGGAATTAGAGGAAACAGTCTCAGCAGAAAAACACACTCCATAGCTTGAACAAGCAAAAGAGACATTTTGTAAAGTCCTCTAAAGCTAATTATGAAACTAACTTAGCATGCATAGCTAAAGATGATCACAAGGCATTGTTTAGCTATGTCTGTAATGTAAAAGGGAAGGCCCAGCTTTACACCAAATTTATAGTGGACAGTATCAGTCATACTGAACCTGAGAACATTACCAACCTGTTAGCTGACAGGTTTGGCAGACATTTCAGAACCCTGTCTCCAGCAATCATACCCCAAAACATAACTGTCACCAGTTATCTCCCTATTATCTCCAAAGAACAGGTCATAACAACACTCACTAAAGCCAGAAACACAGCCTCTATGGGGCTGGATAACATCCCGGGCTGCTTACTAAATGGTGTAAAGCAAGTGCTAGTGGAACCGCTGGGTACTCTCATCAACCACAGTCTAAGTACTGGCTTTGTCCCAGCAGAATGGAAAACAGCAACCGGAATCCACTTGCACACAGGGGGTCCCTCAACTGACTGGGGAAACTATAGACCCATAAGCCTGACCAGCCTTGTCTGCGATGCCATGGAGAAAATCATCTTCGACCTTATCAACAAGGATATCGGTGACCTTCAAACTCTTGACTCAACCCAGTTTGACATCATTAAGGACAGATCATGCCTGTTAAACCTAGTGGAAATCTTCAAGAGAGTCACCAAGGCCCTGGATGAAGCCAAATCAGTACATACTGCCTAACTGGACTTGATCAAGGGCTTTGACACAGTCCCCTACTCAGGTATAATTGAGAAACTCCCCAGCTGGGGGTTATAGAAGAGGCACAGATCAACAAAAAATACTCAGAAAGATAGATGTGATAAAAGCAATGTGCAGTATTAAACAAATCAGGATCTATCACGCACTATCACAAATAATGAACTAAAAATATCAGCCCAGGCAGATAAACTTAGAAGATACACAGATAAATATAAAGGAAAAGTACAAAATAAGCAATTTATTGATGATCAAAAAAATGTATAGAGACCTGGGAAACAAGGTAAAAGGAATTGAAAGACCACCAAAAAAAGAAGAAATAGATATGTTTCGGAGAAGTATTTATGAAGATCCTGTGGAGCATAACAAAGATGCCAAATGGATAGAAAAAGTAAAAGAAAGAATAAGGAGTTCAAATGCACAAGATATGAAATGGGATGAAGTAACAGCCAGATAGATTGAAACAAAGTTAAGAAAAGCCACTAATTGCAAAACCCCAGGCCCAGATTCAGTACCTAACTTCTGGTTAAAAGTATTAATATCTTTGCATGAAGATTTAGCCACAAGTAAGGACTATTTATATGCACACCCTGAACAAGCACCAACCTGGTTAACAACAGGAAAAACAATGTTCCTACTTAAGAGTGAACCTGCAAGCTACCCTAAAAATGATATACTAATAACTTACCTTCCGACGACGTATAAACTATACACCAGAATTAATGTAGACAGAGTTTATAGTAATTTAGAAGAAAATTCAATCATGGCAATAGAACAGAAGGGCAATAAAAGAGAGTCATATGGAACAAAGGATCATTTTTTGTTAAAGTTATAGTGGAGAACTGTAAAAGGGGGAAGAATCTAAGTATGGAATGAACTGACTACAAAAAAGCATTTGACAGTATCCCACATTCATGGATAAAAGAGTGCTTAAAATGTATAAGATACACCTTGCACTGATTGATTACATTACAACAACCATGAAACAGTGGCAAACCAGTTTATTAAGCCATGATAAAGGACACATTATTATTCCAGGGATAAAAATTCAAAGGGGGATATTCCAGGGTGACTCCCTGTCACAGCTGCTATTCTGTCTTGCCCTTAACCCATTAAACTGTCTGCTTAACAGATTAGGTCATAGCTATAGCTCATCAGATGAAGAACTGAAAGCACAACTGCAAGTAGTCAAAACGTTTTCAGATTATATAAGAATGTCATTTGGTCTTGATAAATGTGCAAAAGCAACCTTTAAAGCAGGAAACCTGCAGTACCAAGAAAGCATCAATTTGGGACAGGGATGTGATATAGAACTTGAGCAAGAGGGAGTATATAAATATTTGGGAACTGATGAAGAATCAGCAATAAAACATGAACAAATGTAAATAAAACTCAGTAAGGAATATTTTATAAGGCTTAAATTGATACTAAAACAGTCCTGACATCTAGGAACAAAATTCAAATTATAAACCAATTTGCTCTTCCTGTCCTAACTTACAGTTTTGGAGTGACTGACTGGCCCCAAAACATGTTGGACAGGTTAGACAGGAAAACAAGAAGGATGCTTCATGCTCATAAAATGATTTATAAAAATCAGTGCATATCAAGATTACATATCCCACATTCTGAAGGAGGTATGGGCCTCCTTGAAATTGATTACATGTATAGATCTGCAGTCATGGGACTGCATACATATCTGTTGACTTCACAAGACCCTAACATAGTTATGGTTTTGAACCATGATGAAAATAAATATAAGATGACTTCTCTGGCTTAATTTAGCAGAAGCATATTGGCATCAAGCAAGCATGGAAATCAAACCAGAAGTAGATATAAATCAAGCAGCAACTGAATGTGCCAAAAGAAAACAAAAGAAAGAATATAAGGTGAAGGATCAGATGAGTAGGCAAAAATGCTGAAAATGTATAAATATTGTTGCAAGTATAGAAAACTCCTGGAAGAACCTCATGTTGATTAGGATCAAATGCAGGAATGGTTAAGGAGAGGAGAATTCAAACCAAAAGATGAAAGGTTAATATTGGTAGCCCAAGATAGTGGACTACGTACATGTCGGTTTATAAAGTCCATTGAACATGTGGGAGAAGCAGACAAATGAAGGTTTTGTAAAAACAGAATTAGAAATGGTTGCACACCTTGTTGCTGGTTGTGATATACTAACGGAGGAAGGACTGTATACCGAAAGGCATAATAATGTGGCAACACTGTTGGACTGGGGATTGTGCAAACATTATAATATTGAAGTAGATGAAAAACGCTGGAAACATATGACACAAAGCATCATAGAAAGTGGAGAAGTCTACATCACATGGGATCATCCATTGCCATCAGTTCAAAAAATAGATGCGAGAAAACCAGATATAGTGGTCCATGAAAAGAAGACAAACATAGCATTAATCATTGAAATCACTACACCCAGTGACTATAGTGTCTTGTGTACAGGGAGACACAAAGTCATAAAATATCAGGATTTGCAGGGAGAAACCAGGGCAATGTGGAAGAAGGATACCCAGACATTTCTAATAGTAGTAGGAGCAATGGGTCTTATAAAAAAGAATTTACAATCATATTTAGATATGTTACCAATACATGTAAAGCTGTACAAACTGCAGAAAGAGTCATTACTGGACATTGCAGGTGCTGCAAAGAGCACTTCTGGCTGACATCAAAGACTGAAACAATACTAATTTCATAAACATTAATCATACCTTGACTTAGGAATGGAGTCCATTCTCTACCCAAAAGATTTGAAGAATTAAAAATAACTGGGGATTAACCCATATGTCATTAGATGGGTAGCCAACTGGCTCACCAACAGAATGCATGCAGTCATAGTTGGGGCTTTCACCTCTACCAGCAGACCTGTTACCAGTAGTGCTCCACTTGGATCTGTGTTGGACTTCCTACTGTTTGGAATCTATTTCTCAGAAATTCAGGTGATAACAGATGGCCTGTTGCACACAAAGTTCTCTGACAACTGCAAACTGCGTGCAATCAATAAATCCCCAAACAATGCCAACATACTACAAAATGGGCCTACATACATAAATGATTGTTGCCAAGGTCACAAACTTAAACTTAACCCAAACAAATGCACTAATAAACCAATGGTGAGAGAAATGGGAATAAATAGTAATGTCAGCTTTGATCATCATGTGTCCACAGTGGAAAGGAAGGGTTTTTACATTGCACACCTCATACATAAGGGCATAGCATCCAAGACTAAGAATGTTTTCAATCCACTGTACTCGTACCTCATCAGATGAATAATAGAGTACAATGCTCCCTTTTGCATGTACTTCACCAGACACCTGCAGCAGCTGGAGAGACCTAAAAGGTTTCTCACCAAGAAAATCCAGGCACTTCAGCACATGACCTAAATGGACAGACTGAAGGCCTGTCACTGTACTTTGTATCATACAGACTGCTGAGAGGCAACTTGTGCTTGGTCTACAGACTACTCTCAAACCCTACCTTAATGGAAATGCTGCACCTCTGCATATCAAATTGGACAAGACTCACTCACTGTAGGGACCTTAACTGGACATGCTGGAGAGAGAGAGATATGTCTCCAAAAGACACAAACTCCATGAAGGAAGGAACACCACTCCAAAGACAGGATAGTTTCTTTTATTAACACACTTCACAATTCTGGTACCTCGGCCTCTTGCCTTCTCCTGGAATACTTTTCTAATACAATCCCATCACTATATATACACACATCAAGTACCAATTAATTAATTAACTAATTAAGAATGCAATTTATAAAAAATTAATAGCCTTTGAGTAGTTACACTTGTCCACATATACAAATTTATAAACATGATACTACACATTATATTAAAACTTGTTTTTTTATATAATAATATTTTTTAAATACATACGTTTCCTATTTTTAAACAGTCAAATTATTCTCTAAATTCATTCCATTAGGAAACAATGTATGATAATTAACAATCAACCTATTCTCAAGTCTATTTAATTTTCTTTTAAAATTTTCCCTGTTGCCATTTGGTTGTGCTAAAACACTGAAAAACAAACTACTGTATGAACCATTGTGTTTGGACAAAAAATGGGTGTCTACTGGGCTTTCTAACTTTTGCCTCCTAACATCACCTAAATGTTCCAGAATTTTGTCTCCCAGAGATTGCCACTGCTATGGAACAAACGTCCGATTCACATGAAACTAAGATCCTCAATGACCCTATTTAAGTATAACTTGGACAATTCGAAGGGAAATTGTAAATTTCCCAGAGGATTTCACCTATGTCACTCTTAGACAGAGGCAACCAGTGTTGATCATGAATTCACAAATATGGACTACATATCTTGATCTATAATTGAACAATGCTACAAATTTGACAGGCTTGAAAATGCCCTAGGGCCATTAGCATAGTAACCTCCTATGAACCTAGGTCCGTTATGGTAGTAGCCTCGTATGAACTTATGAAGCTATGAACCTATGTAGGCCTGACAACATCTTATCTCACACATGGCCTGCTGATGTCATGTACTATAAAATCAGCTGAAATCTTGCAAAAGGTAGACTTGTACCATGGTGCTTGCATTAAGTACTGTATTCTGTAGTCTGTTTACTTAGATAGGTAGTGTCACTCATCCCTCTCTAACATAGATGACAAGCAGGTGGGGTACTTCATTTAGATGCTTTAATACATAGAAACACATCAGGATGGGTAGCAGCATCATAAAATATAAGCAAACTGATTAACAGACAGAACTTTCATACCTACATGCTTACATCTCAGCAGCGTACTACAAAATAACAGTCTAGCTTGCACATGCTCAGCATTTACACACTTGTACAAGCCCTTTGATAGCTTCTTAAAGGTATATGCACACATTGATCTACAGGTAGGGGTTCTATTCTCATTGCAGTCAACTATGTATGTGTGTGTGTGTGTGTGTGTGTGTGTGTGTGTGTGTGTGTGTGTGTGTGTGTGTGTGTGTGTGTGTATGTGCTCTTGCTTGAGATTAGAGAGAGCCTTTACCACAGCATGTAGGACACTGTTATTACCATATTCTCAACAGACACTGTTGATTCCATCAGCTATATCAGATGTTTGGATATGCAGTCATCCCACCATGGCCTAGTCAGACCCTGCTTGGAGGCCATGCAGACATCACCTCATCCTATATCAGATTACAGTGACATGGCTTTTAATCTATCCACAGACACCATGGCATAGGTTCATAGGTTCATAGGTTCATAGGTAGGTACTAGGCTATCTGCTTGAGGTAATTTATAAGCCTAGCCAGAGTGTGTCAGCTTTCACTGCCCCATTGATTAATTACCTGAGCCTCTGTCAAGAAGAGCCAATGAAGTGATCCCAGGGGTGTATTTTCTGTTACCCATCCACTCGTCAAGGTTTCTCTTGAAGAGTGTTAGTGAGGGGCTCTGCCTAATGTAGTTTAGGAATTTTGTTCCAAAGCATGGGGAGTCTCTGTGACAGGAATCTAGCCCTCCAGCATGTTCTATTTATTGTTGTGGCGAGGTTTAGCTCACTAGAGCGAGTGGCTCGCAGTGACTTGGATTTCTTTAGGTGGAGCATGTCCACCAATTCTGAGTTGGACATGGCTTTGTAAGTCAGGCAGAGATCACCTCTGAGTAAGCGATATGCCACTGAGTACAGCTGGAGTTTTTCCAGTCGGGCTGCATAAGACATATGTTTGAGACCAGTAATCCTCTTGGTGAGGTACTTTTGTGGTCTTTCAGCTGTTGGAAGTGTCTTGTGAGGTACATACCAAATGGGGCATTGTACTCTATGATGGGTCTGATGAGTGACGAGTAGAGGGGCACTATAACCTCTTTATTTCTAGATGGGAGGGTGGCATAATGGCTCAGGTGTTTGCCTTACAAACCCAAGGTGCAGAGTTTGAATCTCACAAGGGATAATTGGCTAGGCTTAAAATGGCTCACAAGGGCAATTAGCCTAGTACTAATCTATAAATCTAATCTACAAACCTTTAGTAATTAGATGGGCTACATAGACGGATTTCCTAACTACTTTGGCAATATGATTGTCAAAGGAGAGATTACTATCTACCTGGGTCCCCAGATCTCTTATTACCTCTTCTGTATTAAGGGGGCTGCCACCTATGTGGTAATTCATTGGTGTTTTGTTTTTCCCAAATGGGATGACTATACATTTTTTGGCATTTAGCTTGAGACCATGACTTTGACACCAGGTGTCCGTCTCAGTAAGGCCCTTTTGGAGAATGTCCGTGTAAGCCAGAGAGTCAATTATGGCTCCCAGTTTGCAGTCATCAGCGAACTTGGTTAGCATGGTTTCTAGACCCTATGTTTTCTTGTTGAGAAAGCCATGTGGTCTCTCCACCTGCTGCATGTGTCTGCTGAGGTACATGCAAAAGAGAGCATTATGCTGTATTACTGTTCTGATGAGGTTTGACTACAGTGCTGTCATACAATCCTAAGTTCTGAATATGATGGTGTGACTTATGATGTGTACCATACATTTGTCATGGAAAATCATTAGAGAGAAGTTAGAAAGTAATGATGCAAGTTGCAGTTTCTGACTTCATGCTTATAAGAGCACTCACTATACAGTTGTAAAACTTTGATGATATCAACTGTCTAACTTTCCAAGGCCAATATAAGTCAAAGGTACAATGAGTAGTTCAACAACACAAATACTAAATGCTACGTTAGCTACTCACATTGAGCATCAGCCACAGCTTTGTATCCCTGAATCCAACAGATAGAAAACAGGGATATGACACAGCTATCATCACTTGCACAGGGTGTTGTGTGTAGGGGGCAGGAAGCCCAGGCTGAAATAAAAGGTTGGTGAGTGTGTGTGAGTAAGAAGGACAAAAAGGATAAAACAACAAATAGCCAGTGAGACCAAATGAGCAACTGTTCTGTGTGTGTCTGTAGGGGTACTCCAAGTGAAATTTGTGTGTGAGTGTCTGCATGAACACAGTCAAGCTCTGTGCTAGCTCTATGTCTTAGTCTGTTGGACGAGTGTGAGCCATGTATGGTAGTGGTGGCAGCTCATCGCTTTCATCCTTAACCATGAGAACTGGTTCTGCCAGGAGTTGCACTGGCACCTCCACACCCAAGGTCAGATGCAGTGCTGCTATCTGAATGTGACTGATGACTGCTGGATGAACTCCCTTCACAGGGACACCCAAGACCATGACCCCATGGCCTGTCATGTTTGGGTGTGGACAGCACACTCCCTGACAGAGCAGTGAAAGTACTGCCACTATGGGAGCAAGATTGGGTGTGCCTACTTTTGGCTGACAGCAAATGATGTGGCTGACTTATGCCCATGAGGATGATGTTCTCCTCCCACCGACATTCTATCACAGGCACTGCTCATTCCATGACAGACACCCCTCAGTCCATCACAGACACCACTCATTCCAACATGTTATTCATCCGATCCAGTGAGTTATCAACATGGTGGAGGCAACCATGCATGTCAGAATGTGCCACATCCACAACCCTCAACATTTGTCTGAAGCACCTATGGGAACATGCCTGTGCCTCCATGATGGCACTAAGCATACAATGAGTAGCACGGGAAGTGACACCTATACTAGGTGGAGGAGAGACAGCAGGCTCCCTCCGAGCACACCTATCAATCCTTTGTGTGACACCTCACCCACACTTTGGCTATGGCCACACTCAACAAGCACTGAAGCTGCAGTAGCCACACTTCCCTGATCAATGTCCTCACCCTCCACCTGTCCAGTATCTGTGAGATCAGTAGACTGGGTAGGCAGAGGTCTACTGACTATGTCTGATGGAAATGCAGGGTATGATTCTATATCAACCTCTGTGTCAGAGTCAACCTCTGTACCCCTCGACTGTGCCGCCATTTGGCCACCATCATCATCAGAGTCTGCTAACAAACTGATATCAGGTGGCACAGGGCCCACACTCCCACTATCATGATGCTGTCCTGCACTCTTCTGGGAGCTGTGTGGAACTCTGATATTGGCCAGGAACTGTTCATTGGGGGCTAGTGATGGTTCCCTAGCAGGCCCTTCCCCGGTAGCCATTTGGTCACAGCCCACTGCAGCTGCTTACCTGCATGCAGTTGTGATGATGTCAGCGGCCCTGTGATGCACCTGTTCATATGTTCTGGTGTGGATGCCCATGGCATTCACATCCTAGACAATCTCTTGCCATATTAACATCTTGCATGTCATATCTCCCTGTCCCCTTTCCAGGAGAAAAGTACCTCATTGCCGAAACTCTTCCACAATAATTTGATTTTCTGCATCTGTGAAGGGGGCCTCTGTGGATTGACACACCTGAGTAGCATAGTTGTAAGTGTCCTAAAAGACAACGGGTTCCTATTAGAACGATGAAAATGCATTTTGTCGAATGCATTTTCGTCGATACATAAAGAGCCAACAGGCAAAACAGCGAAGTCGCTGTTCAGCATATTCTTTCCCTGGGAAAGATGTCGCTTGACCGCTTCATTGCTTTGCCTTGTTCTGCACTGTAGTGTGGTCCCTTGTCCGGTATAGCTCCCTAGCATGAATGTGCAACAGTTACTGAACTTAGAGTTAGGGTGTGGGTTAAGGTAAGTGCATATGTATCAAAGCGTTTACTGTTTTTTTTTTTTGCATTAGATGTATGGCTGAGTTACATGTGTATGTGTTTTTAGCTGTTTACTTTTGTTTTGGGGGGATAGAATTAGGGTTAAGGTAAGTGTGTATGTGTTTGTAACTGTTTACGTAAATGTGCAAGAGTTACTGACCTTAGGGTTAGGGTGCGGGTTAAGGTAAGTGCATATGTTTTAAAATGTTTACTTTTTTTTTCCCGTTAGATGTATGGTTGGGTTACGTGCATATGTGTATTCAGTTGTTTGCTGTTTTTTTTGGGGGGGTATAAATAGGGTTAGGGTACATGTGTATGTGTTTAGAAGTGTTTAATGTTCTTTTTTTTTTTTTGGTTGGAACAGCGATTTCTTTTCCTAGGAAAGAAATCGCTGTTCTGTGGATTTGACATTTTCAGCTTTCGCTGAAAATCTGTCGATGAAATATCATTTGCTGTTTTCAGTGTTCGATGTTTCAATATAGACCCAAAGACAACAGAAGTATAATACACATAAGTATCACATAACTACAAAATAAATGTTTCCAGATAAAACAGAAAAGGTAGACAATCAATATTACTCACTAGAGAAACATAAAACAATCTACAGATGTAAAATACTAACAACAGGCAGGATGCAAAACAAGGAGAGTAACAAGCACAACATAAACAACTCTCCTCACCATCAGTTTGGCTAGCTACAGGGTTTTCTTTTTATATTGTGTACATTATTAATGGATTGCATCTGTCTATCTGTGTTTTGTAAATGCTAATTACAGCATAATCAGCTGAACTGCATGCTAATCAACCAATCCAACATGGTGGAGCTCTTCAACAAGCTATAAAGCATCCAT
Source organism: Protopterus annectens (assembly GCF_019279795.1). Lineage (NCBI taxonomy): Eukaryota > Metazoa > Chordata > Ceratodontiformes > Protopteridae > Protopterus > Protopterus annectens. The sequence continues at coordinate 1,763,433,751 of NC_056739.1, forward strand.
GTATACTACATGCTGTTTTTTCCTGCGGATTTCAAAACTTTTGTAGTACAGACATGGAAAGTCTACACAGACAGAATGTTAGGGGCTGCTGCTTTAATCTATTTGTATGTGCTGGAGGCTGAAGCCAATGCTGCTGCTGCTTCTGCAAATAGGCCTAGGCCAAGAAGGAGAAGAGTTTTTAGGCCCCATTTAATTTTTTATAACCTACATGATGTAGAAATTGTAGAGCACTACAGGATGGACATGGACACCCTGCAGGAACTCTGCAACCTCTGCCATCCTCAACTTAGAGCCAGAGAGAACCAAGGGGAACCCATCCCAGTGAAAACTAAGGTATGTGTAGCCCTTATAATCTTTTCTACAGGTGCCTTTCAGCGATCAGCAGGGAACATGGTGGAGGTGTCACAGACATCAGTATCCAGGATCCTCCACTAATTCCTGGATGCTTTGCACCAACATACCAGTGAACACATATATTTTCCCCATAGTTCTGAGGACAGGGCCAGAAATATGCAACAGTTCTACCAGGTAGCACATTACCCCGAAGTACTGGCTGCCATAGATTGCACTCATGGAAATTAAGGCACCACCTGGGGAACAGAGTAAGGTCTACATTAACAGAAAGGGCTACCATTTGATCAACTGCCAAGTCATGTGTAATGCAAAGGGAATCATCTTGAATGTGTGTGCTGGCAACTCTGGCAGTTACCATGACTCACATATCTTGCACACCTCCCAACTGTACTAGATGTTTGCAAGGGGGGGAATATCCCACAGGGTAATTTACGAGGGATGCAGGCTATACACAGGAACCATTATACAGTTCAAGGTACTCCTTGAAGGCAGATATCTGCTGAAGAGCTAGAGTTCTTAATAAATTTATTTTGGTTTTCACTTTTTTTGTTGCTTTATATTAGTTCTTCTTGGCTTTTTATTTGTGGTTTCCTATATGCATTGGAACCATGGCTGATGATGCCCATCAGAAATGTACACACACCCATGGAGGAATACCATAATGAGGCACACGCTCAAACCAAAATGTCATAAAGCATGTGTTTGGGCTGCTAAAGTCACAGTTCCAGTGCCTAGATACATCTGGGGAGCCCTGCAGTACAATCCATGGACATGTACAGAAATCTTCACAGTATGTGCCTTGCTGCACAACATAGGTTCATAGGTGAGTACTAGGCTAATGGCCCTGGAGCCTTTACAAGCCTCGCCCATAGGATTAACCTGGGATTGTGCCACCCAACCTTAGTTATCAGTGCCTCTGTCGAGTAAAGCCACTGGAGTGATCCCTGGGGTGAATTTTCTATTTCCCATGCACTCATCAAGATTAATCTTGAAGAGGGCCAGTGAGGTCCTCTGCTTGACATGTATAGGAAGTCTATTCCATAGCATGGGCAGTCTCTGGGTTATGAACCTGTCCCTCCAGCATGTTCTGTTGATTGTGGTAATGAGGTTAAGGTCTCTGGAGTGTGTGGTATTGATGGATTGGGATTTCATCAGATGTAGCATTTCGAACAGAGCTGGGTCAGACATGGCTTTATAAGTCAAGCAGAGATCGCTTCTAAGTAGGCGATATGAGACAGAGAATAGTTGGAGTTTTTTTAGTCTGTCCATATAGGACAAAGGTTTAAGGCTTAGGATCCTCTTTGTGAGGTACTTTTGTGGCCTCTCCAGTTGTTGCAGGTTTTTACTGAGGTACATGCCAAATGAGGCATTGTACTTGATGATTGGCCTAATGAGGCAAGTGTAGAGGGAGACAAAGACCTCTTTCTTCCTGGATGCAAAACCTTTAGTAATGAGATGTGCCATATAGAAGGACTTTCTGACCACAGTGGCAATGTGGTGGTCAAAAGAGAGGTTGCTGTCAACCTGTGTTACCAGATCTCTTATAACACCTTCTGTGTTCAGCAGACTACCATCGATGTGGTAATTCATGGGAACCGGGTTTTAACCAAAAGGGGATGACGACACATTTTTTTGGCATTGAGCTTAAGGCCATGGTTCTGACACCAGTCGTTGGTCTCAGTGAGGCCTTTCTGTAGGATGTCAACATCACTTGGGGAATTAATAATAGCTCCCAACTTGCAATCATCTGTGAACTTTGTCAGACAGCATCCCTTCGTGTTGGCCTGGACTTCAGAGAAGTAGATACCAAACAGGAGAGGACCCAGGACCAAACCTTGTGGGACTCTACTTCTGAATGGTCAGCAGTCTGACTTGGAGTCATCTACTTTCACACTGTGGGTTCTACCTGTGAGCCAGTTTGCAACCCACCTAGTCATATAAGGGTTGATGCCTAGCTTAGTGAGTTTTTCTATGATTCCTGAGTGGGGAATGGTATCAAAGACCTTGGCCAGATCAAGGTAGGCTGTATGAACCACCTTGCCTTCATCCACAGCTCTGGTGACTGACTCAAAGAAGTTGACCAAGTTGAGCAGGCATGATCTACCCTTAACAAAACCAAACTGTGTGGGATCCAGAGTTTAGAGATTCCCTATATCCTTGTTTATTAGGTCCATGATGATGTGTTCCATAGCTTTGCATATCAGACTCGTCAGGGTAATGGGGCGATAGTTCCCAGGGTCTGTAGTCTCTCCTCCTTTGTGGAGTGGGATGACTGTAGCAGTGTGCCATTGGGTAGGGATAAAGCCTAAGATGAGGGTGTGATTGAACAGGGCACACAGTTGAGGTGCTAGTTCACTCTGTAGTTCATGTAAAACACAGCCAGGGATATTGTCAGGTCCCATGGAAGCTGTATTCTTGGCCTTGGACAGTGCTGTTTTAACCTGTGCAACAGTAATACTAGGTGCCTGGCAATCTACTGGTATTGTGACTATTCCCTTGGGGGGAGAGAGGGGTAAGGTTGGCACTGAATCTGTTGGCCAGTATATTGGCAATATCTGTTGGCTCGGTATAGGAGGTACTATTGTGCAGTAGCTCAGAGCAAATCTGGGTATTGCCATGGGGATTCCTTACATAACTGTAGAAGGCCTTGTGGTTGCCTTTACTATCGACTGAAATTCTGTTTTCATAGCTAGCTTTAGAGGATTTGATGAGGGATCTCAACTATTTGTTGAGGTTGATAAGGGAGTTTTTCCAGTGTTGGGACTTCACCTTATTCTGCATCAGTTTCCTCCTTCTGTTGTAGAGTTTGTTTATGGCAGAGGACCACCAGATTGGCTTCCATTTTTTGGGAGAAGAACATCTTGGTTCTATTGGGTATGGTGAGATCCATGCTTTTGTGTACGTGTTTGTACAGTGCATTGATGTATGATTCAGCGGTCTTGCAACTGATGTGCATTTGCATTTGTGCAGTGAAGTTAGCCACCTCTGCTTTTAGGACCCCAAAGTTAGCTTTGGAGAAGTTTTCATGGTGGTTACCTTTGCTGGGGGGGTGGGAAGGATGTGGATTTCCAAGGTGATCAGTTTGTGGTCGGATCTAACCAGGGAGGAGTTGACTATTGGTATAGAACAATGGTCATCCATGTTAGTAATGACCAGATCAAGGATGTTGCTACCTCTAGTGGGGGTAAGAATGAGCTGGTTCAGAGCATTGGAATTAATGAATTCCAGGAAATGTTGGGCAAGTGTATTGGTACAAGAACAGTTTTCTCAGTTAATGGAGGGGTAGTTGAAGTCGCCCAGTATGAGAATGTTAGGTTGGACCTTAATATTCTCCAGGGTGCTTAGGAACATGGAGTGTGAGTCTTATGATATGGTTGGGGACCTATAGCAGGCTATGACCTGAATTGCTGTCTTACCCAATATTAGCTGCACCTGAAGTATCTCAGATGCATTATGTTGGGCTACCAGTCTGGAGGTGTGAGCATCCTTTATGAATATGGAAACACCACTGCCTTTGGAGCTTCGGTCCAGGTTCTGAGGCCAAAAGGTGTGTGGAATGAGTTATAGCCTGGTAGTGCAGGGGTGCTTTCTGCTGCCTTGAACCAGGTCTATGTTACAGCACAAATGTCAATGTTCTCCATTTTAAGGAGTGCTTCAAGCAAGTGCATTTTGAGATTTAGACTTCTAGAGTCGAGCAGCATGACCCTCAGATTGCATTTTTTTGTAGCTGTTATGGTGGTAATTTGGCCTTTGGAACACCCCCTAAAAAAGGCACTATGGGGTGGCAAGAGCCTTGGCCAGTATCCAGAAGTCCAGAGGTGACAGATGCAGGCCATCTCTGGCAAAGTATCGAGGTATGTCAATCATGTCATCCCCGGCAGACAGATACTGGATCCCCTTAGAATGACACCAGAAACTTAGCCAATTGTTGAAATCAATCATTTTCTGCTTGCACTGTGGTATCATTCGGGGTGATGGTAGGATGCTGCTCAGGGCTAGGGTCATACCCACCTGGGCTACATAATACAAGAGCTCCTCCCTGTCTCTTTTCATGTAGTCCAGGGAGGCTCATCTCAGATCATTTACACCCACATGTACAACAACAGAGTCATATTTGTACCTGCTGTTGAGGGACTTGAGTGTGTGCATTATGTGGTGGATCCTAGCCCCTGACAGGCAGCTGACTGTTACTTTCTCCTTATTCAACCTAGTGAGTGGGACATCAGTGTGCCTCACTATTGAGTCACCTATGACTAGTGTGTTGAGCATGCTGTTTTGCCTTACAGGCTTTGGTTGAGTGGCACATTGTTTAGGAGAGTTATGTGTCTCATGTTTAGTGTTGTGTTGTGGTGGTCGAGTGCATTTCTCCCTTGGAAGTCTCTGCTGTTTGGGTAGATTTTTATTGAGAGCCTCCAAGAAGGTGGGTGTGCGGTTTGTGTTTTTATGTAAAGGCATTGCTGGTGTGTGTTATGGAGGGCTATGTGTTCCATGTGGTGTGGTGCAAGTGTTGACCATCTCCTCTTGACCAGCTATTCCAGTCTTGGCTGGAGAGTGCGTGGCTTCCAGTTTGGTTATATAACTGCATCTCTCACAAGTCTGATTGTTGGGAGGTAAGAGGAGAGGGTTGTCAGTGTACATTAGGCAGTTGCTATATTGCCTCAGGATGCCCAAGTTCACCAGGTTAATAGTAGAAACCACAGGGAACTGACCTTTAGACATGCCTGGAGGGGTGGGCATTAATAATAAATACTGGAGCTGTTTCCTTGTAGAACATTTAGTGCTGGTAGCACTTTTGTGTGCTATGATAATTGCTACAAAATGTCTGGTAAAGTGCTAGATTAATAAGCTAGTAAAAGTACAGGAGAGGAGAGAACTAGGAAATCTAAGGGAAAATTGAAAAGTAGACTTTGACACCACTCAGAAGCTTATAAACAGTCCTGGATACAGCAAATCTGTATCTGGACTAGACTAGTTACAGGAAAGGTGGGATGCAAGCACAAATGTGGGCTTTTAAACCAGAAAATTGAAAGAGATGGAAAAACTGCCCAGATGGCCAATAAACTACAATTTCTAGGCCAGAAACCACTCCTCTTGTGGTAGATAGGCTTCCTAGTGCTTACCTCTCCTACTGATGTGCTAGAACACTTCCCTCCAACACAGAAAGGCTTTGTGGGCTCAGAAGCTTACATACAGTCCTGGATACAGCAAATCTATATCTGGACTAGACTAGTTACAGGAAAGGGGGAAAGTGCAAATGCGGGATTGTAAACCAGAAAGTTGAAAGAGATGGACAAACTGCTCAAACAGCCAATATACTATAATTTCTGGGCCAGAAACCACTCCTCTTGTGGTAGATAGGCTACCTAGTGCTTACAACTCCCACTGATAAGCTAGAAGGCTTCCCTGCAACACAGAATGGCTTGGGGGGGGGGGGCTGAAAAGCTTACAAACAGTCCTGGATACAGCAAATCTGTATCTGGACTAGACTAGTTACAGGAAAGGCAGGAAATCAGCTTAAAATTTAGATTTTTTTACAAAAAAAGCAACTAAAACAGCACTAAAAACAATTCAAATGCAGTGCAAGCTAGCACGCTTGAGTGTGTAGCAGTATTAAAGCACATACAGTTTAAATAAATGCAATTTATTCAAAATTAATTCTGAACTGAATTCAATTATTGTTTTATTCAACTCTGAACAGTTAAAAAGTGCCAAAAATATACTTATCAGCTGAGAAACACACTCAGTCAGAACACAGGGAGATTGTAGCAAAGTTTTTTTTTTTAATTTTATTTTTATTTTTTTATTTTATTTTACATTTGTTGACCGGGCTAGTCTAACTGGATATATGTCCATTTTCAGTAGAGGCCCGGGGAGAAAAGCTCCAGGACAATAACAAATAAAAAAAGTAAAATAGTGTAGAATAAAATAAAGTTTACATAGAAAAAAAATATTGATATACATTTTGGTACACACTGGTTAGTAATTATTTATAAAAATATCAAACACACTGGTAAGTAACTAATTACAATACATCAAAGACAATGGTTTAAAAAAAGAGTACTATTTACAAAATTATAGGATACGACATTTATAAAGAGTCAATCATAGTAGCTTACAAGTAAACAGTTCTACTTACAAATGAAATAAGAACAAATGGGTCAAGAGGGATAAGTAGAGGGAAAATTAGTAGAGTTAATCATCTAGTCAGGGTTGTTGCAAGGGCATAGCCATTTTGTTCTGAGGTATATTTTCAGTTTTTGTTTGAAGAGGGGTAGAGAAGGAAGAGAAGTTAGGACAGTACATAGAAGATTCCAGTTTTTCCCAGTAGTGTTTGAGAACAGAGAGTCACCTGCCAAGTTGTTTGACTTACTAATGTTAACTAACAATTTATTTGATGATCGTAAATTAGTAAGATTTTTATAGGGGGTAATGATGTTTGAAAGTATTGGAGTATTATTTGGGTGGTAGAGGATCTTATGTGTAATGATAAGTTGACTATATTGCTGCTGATTTTGTAGCTCAAGCCATCCTAGTTGTTTTAGATTCTGACAGTGATGGGTTTTATAGGGATTACCAGTGGCAAATCTTGCAATATTGTTATAGGATGTAGCTAGTTTGAAACAATTATGTTTTGACAGATTAGTATAGATTGGTGAGGCATAAAGTAGTGTTGAGATTAGATGGGAGTGGGCAATAGTAGATCTTGCTATAGGAGTGAGGAAGGATTTGACTCTATATAGGGAGCCCATTTTTCTGTTGACTGTTTTTATAGTGTTATTAATATGGGAGTTGAAGTTGAGGTTGTTGTCTATAGTAATTCCTAGGAGCTTGGTGGTAGCATCAGGGGTTATGACGGTACCATTGTTAGAAGTAACAGAGAAATCTAAAGGTATATGCTTCCGGGTAGGGGTAAAAAGCAGGAGCTTAGTTTTTTTTGGATTCAGGAGGAGGCATCGTTTTAAGAACCATGATTCTGCTGTGTTAAACATTTCCTGAGTTAAGGACTGTAGTTCTGATGAAGATTTGGCTGTGCAGATTATTGTTGAATCATCTGCATATTGTATACAGGTTGCATGGGGAGTAGCTTTACAGAGATCATTAATAAAAATGGAGAATAATAGAGGAACACCTAGTATAACTGGCAGGTGGGATGATAGATTATTTTCCCACATAACAGCTTGCTGTCGGTTGCTTAGGTAGGAGCTGAACCATTGTACAGCTAGAGTATCGAGTGAAAGTGATTTAAGAATGTTTATAAGCAATGTGTGGTTAACCATATCAAAAGCTTTTGATAGATCAATAAATAGAGCTGAAGAGAGAACATTATTATTGCGATTTCTGTTAATGGTGTCAGTGAAGGATAAGAGGGCTGTAGTGGTACTATGGTATGGTCTGAAGCCATGTTGGCTTTGTGCTAGTAAGTTGTGTTGTAGTAGGTGGTCCAGAAGCTGATGATGAATACATTTTTCCATTATTTTTGCTAAAGGGGATAATAGGGCTATAGGTCGATAGTTGGAATATTCATTGGAGTTACCACCTTTATGTAGGGGGATAATGTGTGAGATTTTCCAGATGATTGGGATGGTTCCCTCATTAATGGTTCTGTTTATTAGGATTGATAATGGATAAGCTACTGCTTTAGCTGCTTTTTGCAGATATTGTGCTGGAATCTAGTCAGCAGAAGGCGTGCAAGGCTTAAGTTTTAGAATGAGTTTGTAGATGAAATGAGTAGAGATGGGTTGAAATATGAAGGTAGGAAGAGAGCTAGAAATGGGGTTAGGGAGGCTAGAGCTGTCAGGGTTTAGCTGGCTGGCTAGAGATTGGATGGCTTTGGTAAAATGTTATTAAAGGCATTAGCAGTTTGGTTGGGAGTCTCTTGATTAGCACCAGTTGGGGATGGTGTGCTGCAGTGACCTGGGTGTAACAGACTATTGATACTTGCCCAGAATTTCTGAGGATTGTTTAGGTGTGTTTGTTGCATTTTACAGTAAAAGTTTTTTTTGCCTGAAAGTATAGCTTTTTTTGTCATATTTCTCATTTGTTTAAATATTTGTTGATCTGTTAAGTATTTTGTTGTCCTCCACCTAGTCCAGGCTTTATTTCTAAGTAACACTTTTTGCCTGGTGTCTTTAGTGAGCCATGGGGCTGGTTTTGACCTAGTTCTGATAGTACGCTTTGGTGCATATTGGTCAAGGATATTTAAGAAGGTAGAGTTAAAGTGTTTAACAGCCTCTTGAAGAGGGAGGGTTTTTAATGGATACCAATCACAGGAGCTAAGTTCAGTTTGGAATAACCTTTGGTTAAACTGTTTGTTTGACCGTATTGTCCTATATGGTGCTTGGTGTGGGATATCATTCTTTTGCCTGATTATGTAGGTCAAAGAGTAGTCACTTACATCATCAGGGAAGACACCTACTTTGTAGGGTTGGTGGTAATTATTAATAAGGATCCAGTCCAAGGTGCTCTCTTTATTGGTAGGTTTATTAATTCTAGTTGGGGAGGTGATGGTCTATGAGAAACCATGAAGGTTAATGTGAGAAATAGGATGGTCAGTACCAATGCATCTCCAGTCAATATTGAAATCACCAAGGATTATAGTTTCTTGTGGGAAGGTTGATGATACCCAATTAAGTATGTCTTCAAGTTTAGATACAGTGTTTCCAGGAGGTATGTAGATGCAAAAGATGTACAAGGATTTATTAGAATTAAGTTGTACTTTAGAAATAAGAACTTCAGCATTACTGTCTTTTGGTGGGTTATAAGGTAGAGAAGTGACTTGTAATCCATCCTTGAAAAGAATTGCTACTCCCCCTCCCTTTCTCTTTGAACGGTCTAGTCATAGTATATTATATCCTGATGGGAGGATTTGATTATCCTGGGTTGATGTTTTTAGCCATGTCTCTGTTAAACATAGAATGTCAAAGGAGTGTACATCCAAGAGAGCATGGAGATGGGCAACTTTGTTATTAACGCTCTGTATATTGAGGTGTGCTATAAGGAGTGAATTTGGGTGTTTGTTTTGGGTGTGTGGAATAGAGGGTTTAATGGTTATAGATTCAATAGAAAGGATATTGGCTGGGCCTGGATTGGGATGGATGTCTCCATCTTATAAGGAATTCTTTTTTAGTTTAAGCAAAATATAATGTAAGTTATTAGTTTGATACTGAGCTTTCTTAGGTAAAAGGCTATTATATTTAATGTGTGCCAGTCTGTGGTACTTTACTGGTAAGTATGTAGGTGTGGATAAGATATTTACATTATAATGGATGAAAGTGTGGCTATGTGTAGCTGTTTGTTTGGTGGGATAATGATATTGAAAATAAGTTTGGTGTTCAAAAGAGGTTAAGACATAGGCTGAGGTTAAAACAGATAAGAATATGGTGGTAAGTAGTAGCTTAGTTGGTGTGGAGCTAGAAGTGGTAGACATGAGTGTATAAGTAAGGGAATTTTAAGCAAGGTGAGAAAAGGTTAAAGTATAAGAGAGGTTTAAGTGGAAGGAGTGGGCTAGTGATAGGATGTGGGCTGTGTGGGTGTGGTGTAGTTATAAGGGTGGAGAGAGTATCCTATTTGTTGGATTGTGGAGGAGGGTGTGGTCTGGTATTATAAGTCTAGGACACCTGGGGGTGGGTGAGATTTGGGGGTAGGGTAGGGGAGCGGAGTGAGCCCGCAGGGTGAACGGAGTGGGAAGAGACAAGAGTAGGAGGACAAGTTCAGATCGAAACAATCAGCAGAGCACTAACTATTGAAGGTAGGTATAGTTGAGGGATAGAGTAGAGATGAAGGAAGTAGAGATAGAGAAATACTTTGTAACAAAGGGGTACAACTAGGAATCTAAAGCAGGTAATATTGTTAGCAAGATTGCCACCGCAGCAGTAAGATTCTTCTTTAAGAAGAAGAAGAAGAAGTAAAGTGGAAAGGGAGGAAGGAGGAGCAGAAGATAATTCAAGGTTAAGAAACTAAATGGGCGGCCTTTTCAACTGTTCTCTCTGTATTATGTAGAATAAGCTAATGACACTAGACTGGGAGGAGTGTCCCAGATCAAATTTAAGTAAGGGCAGGCAACTGCAAAGCCACCAAGTATAAGAACAAGATACCAATAGGGAAGGAGGGTGGGAAACTAAACCAGTTATATGATACATTCCTTGGCAGGAAATCAGAACAAAAACTAGCTAGAAAAGATTTACAACATTACATTCTCACTGAAATGCAAAATGGTTTCTGCTAAACTAAGAAGGCCTGGAACATGTGCTCAGACATACAGCCTCTTGCAAACAATCAACTTGGCCCAGAAGATAAGAGCTTACTGTAGAGGCGCGCTTAGAGAGAGAGAGACAAGAAAATAAAGCTGCTTTTGGATCCTGTGCTGACTCCTGTTGTTTTGCCAAGTCTGAATATGGACAATGCTCCAGCTACTACCTAACACTACTTAGGCAGAAAACACTACAGAAATGTTTATCACAACAGGAAAAACTGCAGTGAGCCTTTAAATGAAAGTTTTAAACAGATAAAGGAGCAAGGAGACTCTAGAGAATTGTTTTAACTGCAAACAAACCAGTTATATGATATCATAACAAAAACTAGCTAGAAAAAAAATTATAAATGGTGTGACAGTAAATACCTTATCTGTCAGGCTCTGTGAGGCAGAACATTATAGTACAACTGTGCATATTAGTTTATAGCTATAAAATACAGTAAAAAGTATGCAGCAGACGATAAAAGTGCTATAAATATCTATACGTAATAACTAGTAAAAATAAGCAAAAAACAGGATACTTAAAGTTATATATCACAGATCAGAGTTTTGCTCAGTGCCCTTCCTCTGATTAGGTCTGTGAAAAATGTCAGAAACAATCACAAGGTAACCTCTTAAGTAACAGAAAGTTGCAACTTGAAACAAGTTTAAAAAAAGCTTGATAAAACCAATGAGGTGCTTACTACAAGCCGTAGTCTAGGTAACCCCAATCAGCCAATGACCATAAACATTACACTCTCACTGAAATGCAAAATTGTTTCTGCTAAACTAAGATGGCTTGGAACATGTGGAAACAGCTGCAGCAGAATCAGCAAAGGGAAGGGACACACATCCCACCACCAATGCCAAGGTCACCACAGCCACAAGCAGATGAGGAGTCAGAGTGGGAGCCACCAGCTGCTGTGCTTGCAGGCAGACATAGATGTGCTCAGTATGCCTTTGCATTGGCTAAGTGACAATGCATAGCACACTCACTCACCACCTAGGGGCCTAAAACCTTCGAATGACTCACATACATATGTATAGTAAAAATAGGCTGTTTTATAATTTAAATTGTGAAGACCTATGTTGTTTTAATTGTCTGATGAAGGGTTGGAGAACCCGAAAGTGCTTACTATCTGGAATTTGTGTCTTTTATTAAAGAAGTTTACTTCATAGCTTTGTCTTGCCAATCTTTACTTTTTGCTTTTGACGTATTTTGGTTTGGCGAGACTTCAGCCTGAGCACAGAACATTGTGTTTTTAGCTATACGTTTTGGTGTGTGTTCGTTTGTGCTTGGCAGGCTATGGAGAATGGTTTACAAGGAACATTTAAGCAAGGGGAACCTTGTGAAGGACATGGTCGAGTTGATTTAAAGTTTAAAAAGTCTTCTGATTATTTGTGCCAGAAGAATCCTTTATTGGATCTTGGTCTTACGGTCAACAGAACTGAATTAGAGGTCAGCAATGTTCCGGTAGCCAATGACAAGAGGTTTGAAGATCTTCTACGTGATTTGAGTTTCAAAGCCGGAAGGCTGCAGAGACTCAAATGGCAGAATTTTCATTTTGAAGCTTGCCAGCACTATGGAATTATTTCGCGTGGTATGAGGATTTTATACATGCCAACTCAGGGTGATCATTACCCTGAGTTGCTTGCACAATGGCAAACACTCAACATCGAAACTAGTTTTAAATACATGGACTTGATTAGTAAGTTTTTTGCTCCGGAGATGTTGGAGCTGCAAAATGAAGTGGATGTGCTATTAAGTAAGCTGAATGAGGATTTTAAAGAGAGCGGTTACAGCCACAGACTTAATACTTTGCAACGTGATCTTATGGACAATGATGAAAAGCTGTGGAACCAAAAAACTAGCAAGCTAAGACGAGATTTTGATGATTTCTCGTCAGGCAATATTTTTGTCTGGCCGAGGAATAAGGGGGCTTCAACTAACGGCAATACGAGTGGATCTGGGCATGAGATTAGACGTCACTATGGAGGGCGTGTTGGAAGAGAGCGGAATGAATCAACAACGGCAGAAGTTATCCAGCTGTTACCGAAGGAATTGGCAACAACTTCAGCACAACCTTTGCCTAGAGGAGAGGATGTCCAACAAGGGCCATCTACGACAGGATCTATAAGTATGGATAAGTCAACAGTGACAGTATCAGCCGTAGATTCTTTATCCACGGCGATTTTAACTAGTGATCATACGAGAAGCTCATCGGGAGAGTTTATTGAGCAGGGGGCACGGCCCAAGACGGTGCAAGGTCGACAGTGTTTTTTCGAGAGACTACCTGCTCCGGTGAAAAAACGCGGAGCGTGGAAGAGATCATTGAGCGAGGGGAGAGACCCCAACAAAAGGCAGAGGATGTTGGAATGACTGATCATATCAATACTGGTATGGTTTATAATTTATCCTCTCACATTTTAACTGAAGATGAGTTAACTGTTTTAAATAAAGGTATGACTTTTGTACCTGGGAGGGCAAGCATCTATAATGATATTGTTTTGGACATTGCGCTTTTTTGCAGGGGTTTGGCGCTTAAATGTTTGTTCAACAACAGTGCCAACAAAGCATTGACTGATACACCCTCTGTTACCGTTTTGAAACAACCTAGTACTTATGTACCACCATTCACACCAGCCATGAATTTGTTCATTAATAGTTGTGAATGAGATTTGAGGTGCTATTTTGAGAAAGGGGAATTTAATAAGTTTTTTAATTTAACAAAGGAACAACAGACAGCACTGAGAAATTTATCTAATAATAATGATATTGTTATAAAAGCAGCAGACAAAGGAGAAGCTGTGGTTGTATTAGATACAGAGATGTACAATATCAAGTTGCGAGCGTTATTGGCAGATAACATTACTTACATTCCTATTAATCCGACAGTTATAACTAGAGTGGTAGAAGGTGTACATAAAGAACTAAGGCGGTTAAATTTTTAGATGATGATAGATGATGATCTGTTAAATTTTCTGATGATAGCTAAGGCAACGACCGGCTGTTTTGTGATTTAAATTGTGAAGACCTATGTTGTTTTAATTGTCTGATGAAGGGTTGGAGAACCCGAAAGCGCTATCACAGACTAGATGTGTCAGTCTTTTATTAAAGAAGTTTTCTTCATAGCTTTGTCTTGCCAATCTTTACTTTTTACATATGTATAGTAACACTGATGTCAGGTAACTCATACAACCTTTACCTCCCCGTGTACTGGTTGTGTACTGCTTGCATCAGACAGAGTCAGCCCTGAACTAACACTGTAGCAACTGCTGCATTCACGAGGTAAGTCCTGAACCTGGAGTGTATTGTTTAATAATATTATGGCATATCCTTGTATTTCATCACTTGGTACAGTAAGCAAGGAAAATGTGGGAAATTTGTACAAAAATTACCTTAACATATGGGAGCAGAGACTTATTTGACTTACATGTGTGCATTAGTAAGTAGTAGGCCTCAGGTGTGAAACATTCACACAGTCATACCTCTCAAAAGTACTGATGATCACTACACACCCTCCCTTTAGCAACATACATGTGTACTGGAAAATCATTAAAAGAGAGAAGTTAGAAAGTAATGATACACATTGCAGTTCCTGACTTCACAACCCTCACAAGATCAAACAGTAGGTAGGGTGCAAACAAAGAGAGTAACAAGTGCAATATATCCTTGTTTGTGCCATAGCAGTAACTCAGCTTTGTTCCAACCCCTAAAAAGAACAATGTACCCTTGTATGTGCCATAACAGTAACTCACCTTTGTCCCCCCCAAAAAAAAAGAGTATTCTGTGCTTGTTTGTGTCATCCAACCTGCCCTTCTGTTCTTGGCAACTGCATATCATATCCTCACACATTTAGTATCCTCACACATTTTAAGGCCAATGATATAGAATGCTTTACACACTGCATGTGTCAGAGTATGGGTCAGATAACTGATGAATGATCAGAAAGGTAACACACAGCTGTATATTTGCAAGCAATAATCATAACAGGTTGTGTGATCACTAAGTGCACTACATCCAAATATAATACATTTAATAAATGTACAAATAACAGTTAATGGTTTGATATCAGTGCACATTCTATTGCAGTTGATTGTGTGAAGAATGATTTCAGTTATTTGCTGCAAAGCTATTTGTGTGCCAAAGAGGGATAAGGTACTCAACCTGTTTTCTGAAGGTGCTTCAGAATAATAGTTGAAATCAAGACCTATGTAGAAATATTGGGTCTATATTAGATAACCGAAAGAGCAACTCAGTGAATGCTCAATTGAGCGAAAACGCCGGGAATCAAAAGGGTGTTTGTTGGGTCAGGGTACAGTGAGGAGTGTGATATTTGCCCTTACCTCACTGTAGTGTGACCTTGGAGTTGGAATATATAGTTAGCAGGGGGTGTGGGGGGGCACAGCCCAACACAATAAGGAGTTCGATTTGTGGCGTTTTTGCTCATGTGAGTGTTCGCTGACTTGCTTTTTCGGTTATCTAATATAGACCCGAAATATCTCACGTGTACTAACATTTTCTACTGCGTATATCATAGATTGCTTTTCCTATTTCTACCTTTTTTCTTTTCTTTTTTTAAATTTTTTTTGGCCACTGTTTGTACAAGTCACTGCTTAGAGCAAACATGGGAATCAGAGAAAAAGAATGTCAGGCTTGGCTGTGCTTATCTCATTTGAGCGTGGCAGTGTTCAAACTGGGTAAGTGGACCACTTAGAAAGTATACACTCAAAAATAGAAACCAGAAATGTTCAATCAATGTTATTGCCTGTGACAGCAGGTATAAGTGTAGGGCTGGAGTACAGGTTGCCCTGGGTTCAAGTACAGGGTGTGCAACTTTTTTTCACTGTTGTGACACTGCACTTTATATCAAAGATCTAAAACATGAACAGCTATTTCAACTCCCTTGTAGCAACATGTGTTAGTGTAGACTGCCATACATATGGTCCTGGGTTCAAATACAGTATATTCCATACCCTTTTACTGTTGTTCCCTTCCCATTATAGTCACTCTCACTTATAACACTTGACATAGTATACATAATATTAATTATATGCATGAGGCTTGAGACACTAATATTGTCTCAGTGGTTTATTTATTTATTTAGTTATTTATCTATGTATTATCACATTTGTTATCAAATGTATGACTGCGAGTATACTGTGTACTATATTCCTGTAAATATTTTTCTGCTCTCTGGACTGCCATGACCTTCACATTTGTCAAATACACATACACAACTGACTGCGTACGTTTTCACAGCCTGTCACTTTTGTGCACCACTTACCATCGTGCAAATATGGGGCTCGTGGGTGCACACTGCAGAGCACCATGTTTATGTGAAGGTAAGCAATGTGCTACATTTTAAAACGGTGTGTACACTCACAGTAAATGCAATAACTGGAACTGGCAGGAAACCATCATTTTCCATTGCTCTTGATCTGTGGTAGATATGGCAGGCATTCATGGAGCGGGTGTAAAATTTAGGGCTCAGAGATGGGTTGTCCAGGAGTCCAAGATTTTTGTTGAACTCCTGGCAAAACACCACAGTGCTGGGATACTGCAGTGGGACTATTCTGGGTCCCAGTATAAATCTGAGGCTTGGAATAGTTTGGCTTGGGCTGTAACCAGTGTCACTGATATCCCCTGCACTGGTGACCAATTTAGGCCCCATTTTAGTGACTTACATTGCAAGAAGATGGATACCATTGATGCTTGGATCGAGGAATATAGGACAGAGGACATTCCATGGATGTGTAAGTATCAACTGCAGAGAGTACTTGTAAAGCTTAAAAGCTCAATATATTCAAGACTGGTATTCATAATGGTTTTCTGCTCTGTTTATTTCACAGCTGCCCTGGAAAGGGAGGTGACTGTTAGGACCAGTAGAGACAGATTGCTGAGGATTAGGGAGGCATGTGGTATGCATGCAGCAGAAGAGTAGTGTTATTGTAACATGAAAAGTTAAAGACAGCTTGTTTGGTATTTTATACAGTTGTATCAAACTGAGCATGTATATCTCAACTGTAAAAGCAAATATGCATGCTTTAGTCTGTAGCACAAACCAAGAGTACAATATTAGACTTTAGTCAGAGGTTGAAGGTTCAAAAATACTGTTCATTCTTCAGTTATGTGTTACTTAAAGTTTTAAAGTAAAATCTCTATACCAGTAGTACACATGCCCTGCTGTAAACTGTAATCTGTATAACTGGAGCATGAATATGAGCTAAATATGCACATGTAAAGGAGCACTTGCCGCAGTCTGTAGTACAATTTATACCTATTAGGAGCTGGTCGTCTTACTAGTAAATATTATCTGTTAGGGGGTGGTAGTCTTTAGAGTAAAGGTTAGGATAATAGAGTCAAATAATTGTATTAATGCATTGTATGTCATATATAAAGGTACTATTGTTATCTCCTTTTTCTTTCACTCCAACCATTAGCGCTCTTTTTTTTATTTGTTTTTTAATTTTGTTTTATTTTATGATGTGTCATCAAAATGTGTCCATGTCATCCATGTGTACCACATCATGAAACGCTCCACAGCACAGTGGGGTAGGTCTTCCCACAGGATCTGCCTGCCCCCACTCCACCAACTATGGCACCATTGCTCAGAATGTCTGGAAGCCAACCTGGCCGCACCACCTCTGCTGCCCCCGCACTATCTGCCCCCTCAGGTAGTCCTTCACCAGAGGATAGTCAAGTGGTTCCCTCAGGGAGTAGTAGCAGAGGTGGTGAGTTTATTACCCATGCTGAGCTTCCAGGGATGGTGCATAGGGTTGTGCACCACACTGTTGGTGCATGCCTATGCCATATGGAGAGGCTACTCTCCCTCATTTTACATAGGACTAGGAGGAGAAGGAGATGTTCATTCAGTGGTGGAGTGAGGTGACAGTGATGACAGTCCAGTGGGTGAGGACTTGATTCTCACTGTCACCCAGCTTGATGACCATGTGTCACGGATGTCCCCACCCTCACCCCATCCATGTTGTTCACGGACCTCTTTAGTCCATTACCATCCCTGTGTCTTGTCCTGTTTGTCTGCAATTGCTTATTCACCTACCCAACTTACCAGACCCAGACATACCTATGTCCCTTACCCAACATCCCTCTCTCTTTCAAAAAAGAAAAATGAGCATCTGTCCCACAAAAAATGTCCCTTACTTAGCTCTCCATTTTGCACGTGTCTTCACTTGATTCAGTCAACTTGGCTATACAATATTATTGGGTTTTGGTCACCCTTCTCTGCATTGTCACCCTTCTCTCTGGTGGTGACAGTCCAAATTCAGCTAATATTCTGCATAAATTATTGGTTTTTACTGTTGAAGAAATTGATAGGTATGGTTCTTTCCTATGTCCCTTCTGCACATTCTTGTATTGCTTTCCATTTGTTCTTCCTCCTGCTTACTCCCCATTTCACAACTGTCCTATCTTCCCATTTTTTCTTTGATGCATTATTGTGTGATGGTGTGCACCACACACCAACATGCAGCAATAGTAATATGAAAGTAGTTAAAAGTATTACATACACTTGTATTCTAACCCAGTACCATCTGGCCTCAAAAATGAATGTATCACTCCATTAACTACATTAACACATACTGCCACAGAGTCAGTTAAGGAGCAGGTGTATTCCACAGACTCAACACTGTCATATTTTAGCAGTGCTGCCACTGGAATAGTTACATGACATTTCCTTATTTACAAATCATTATTAAGGTCTCCCTTTTGCCAGTTGTACAATGCTGCTCAAGCAAAATAAGCACAGCCAAAATTTCCATTCATTCCTCCATTTCCTGTAATTGTGCTAGCTAAATAACGCATCATGCAAACAAATGATCAGCAAATAATAAAATAATATTAATAAGCTGACAGAGAAAATACAGTTTGCCAACAAATGAAGAGGAAGTTGGATGTTAATTAAACAGAACCCGTGAATTGTACGCTGCTTACTTGCATTTCCAGCCTTGACAGACGTACATGCATAGAAAAATTACGCACTTCCATGATGTCAAGGTCAAAATTCTCTGCATAAAGTTGTTCTGTTGTATTTCTGGGTGATCTGGATAAGGTATCAGCCAGATAAATTACTCTGCCCTTTGTATAGACCATTTTGAAGTTGTACTTTTGTAATCTGAGCATCATTCTTTGCAATCTTGCTGGAGTTAAATGCATCGGGTTCTTTAGAATAGTAACTTGAGTTTGCTGATAAGTTTCAATCTGAATAGCTTGACCATAGATATAATCATGAAACTTTGAACATGCAAATACTATTGCCAAAAGTTCCTTCTCCGTTTGAGCATATTGTATTTCAGTTTGTACTGGTCTACCTTCTTGAAGAATTACTGTGCCAAGACCACATTTTGAAGCATTACAGAAATAGTTAATGTGTTATTAACATCATAGTATCTTAATGTAGGTGGGGTGGCAATTTTTAGCTTAAGGTCTTCAAATGCTCTCTGGTGCTACACTTTGCTGTGAAGGAAAGGTTAGTTTGCTTTTTATTTGTTGTATTTTGTATTACTTTATTGCCTTTTTATATTTTGAATACTGTGATTTGTTTTCTTTACCTTGTCTTGTGTTTTACTTGTATTCTGCTTTTAACTGCATATTAAAACTTCAAAATAGACCACAGCTCTGTCTCTTGTGAGTCAGGCAGAAATTAGAACTGATCAATTAAGGACTCATACATAAGATAGAATAGTTCACTTAAGGTTAATCATTTGTGAACTGAGGGGGTGGAGCTAGGAATTAAATCTTCTATTTAAGGGGTAAAATAAAGCATTTCAGAACTTTACTAGAATAGCTCACCAGACTCTGCTACACTTTTCTGTGAAGGAAAGGTTAGTTTGCTTTTTATTTGTTGTATTTCGTATTACTTTATTGCCTTTTTATATTTTGAATACTGTGATTTGTTTTCTTTAGCTTGTGTTTTACTTGTATTCTGCTTTTAACTGCATATTAAAACTTCAAAAGAGACCACAGCTCTGTCTCTTGTGAGTCAGGCAGAAATTAGAACTGCTCAATTAAGGACTCATGCATAACATAGAAGAGGTCACTTAAGGTTAATCATTTGTGAATGGAGGGGGTGGAACTAGGAACTAAACCTTCTATTTAAGGTGTAAAATAAAACATTTCAGAGCTTTACTAGAAAAGCTCACAAGACTCTGCTACACTTTGCTATGAAGGAAAGGTTAGCTTGCTTTTTGTTTGTTGTATTTTGCATTACTTTATTGCCTTTTTATATTTTGAATACTGTGATTTGTTTTCTTTACCTTGTGTTTTACTTATATTCAGCTTTTAACTGCATATTAAAACTTCAAAAGAGACCACAGCTCTGTCTCTTGTGAGTCAGGTAGAACTTTTTCCTCACTCACCCACCCGATTACTGTCATGTTCTTAAATACCACTGTCTTTCTAGTTGCCTGCCTCTTATGTTAATTTGACCATATATCTCATTTCCTCCCTGCTTTCACCGGCTTGTGTGAGTAAGCACAAAATTATCATTTTGTGAAATCACCCCCCTTCAACTATTTAAATTTATTTGTCATCCTACTGTATTCCATAGTACCAGAATACAAAAGTTACCACCCCCTTTCAATCAATCCTGCTGTTTTAAAAATAGTGACTCTCCACTAAAACTTAACTTTTTAGACAGGTATAACTTAAGTTACCTCCTTTCCCATCTAACTTATCTAATGCACACTGCAGTGTTTAGGATAAACCATTTTTTAATCTTACTTTAAACATCCCTGTGACTAGCACTTGCTTTGATACCTGCTGGAAAGCACTAGGAAGGCTTACATTGATACAAGCACTCAACTCTCCTTGATAATAAGGATAAATTAATCATAGACACTAAACAGCCTATAATTGCAAAGTACCTTGCTAAGTCAAGGGAAAACAGCTCCTGTACTTTACAAAAAAATCCCACCAAACCAGGCATGCCCAAGGGTCAGCTTCCGGTGATTTCTTCTGTCCACCTGGTGAATTTGGACATACAGGGGAAATGCAGCAATTGCCTCATGTACTCAGACAACCCTCTCCTCCTACCACCCAACACTACAACTTGTGAGAGATGCACTTAAATAGCTATACTGGAAGCAAAGCTCTCTCCACCCAAGATTGTGCTAGATAGTCAAGAGGAGAAGGTTAACACCCATACTACACCTCAAGCAACACATAGCCCTTCTAAACCCACACCACCAACCTCCACACATATCAACATTAAATCCACATATGCAGAGGCTCTAAACTGTAACCTGCCCAAGCAACAAGGAACTCCGAAGGTGAAATGCAAACAAACACCAATCACAACCAAAGTGTCACATAGCTCACAACACCAGTGTGCCAGCCAGCAACAGCCCCTAAGGCAAGACAACGTACCTAACACTCTAGTCATAGGTGACCATATAGTCAGGCACACTGATGTCCCACTCACCAGGCTGAACAAGGAGAAAATTACAGTCAGCTGCCTTTTGGGTGTCAGGATCTGCCACATAATGCATGCGCTCAAGTCACTCCACAACAAGTACAAATATGACTCCATGTTGGAGTGAATGACTTGAGGCATACCTCCCTGGACTACATGAAAAGAGACATGGAAGAGCTCTCAGATTGTGTGGCCCAGGCAGGTATGGCCCTAGCCCTGAGTAGCATCCTGCCTTCACCCATAATGATACCAGAATATAAGGACAAAATGATTGACTTCAACAATTGGCTAAGCTTCTGGTGTCATTCAAAGATGATCCAGTATCTGTCTGCCTGGGATGACATGATCGACAGACCACAATGCTTTGCCGGAGATGGTCTGCACTTGTCACCCCTGGGATTCAGGTTACTGGCTAAGGCTCTTGCCACCCCTATACTGCCTTTTTTAAGCAAAGTTCAAAGGACAAAACCACCACCGTAACAGGTACAAGAGTGCAAATTCTGAAGGTAATGCTACTCAATGCTAGAAGTCTAAACCTTAAAATACACTCTCTCGAGGCACTCCTAAAAATGGAGAACATCGATATCTGTGCAGTAACTGAGACCTGGTTCAAGGCTCCAGAGTCCACCCCTGCAATACCAGGCTACAACTCTTACCACATTTTTCGGCCACCAAACCAGGACCAAAACATTAAAGGTGGAGGAGTGTCCCTATTCACCAAGGATATTCACACTACCAGGCTAGTTGCCGAACACAATGTGTCTGAAATTCTCCGGGTGCAACTAACATTAGGTAAGACTGCAATCCAAATTGTAGCTCATAGGTTCATAGGTTCATAGGTTAGTACTAGGCTATCAGCCCTAGGGCTTACACAAGCCTAGCCATAACAATTCCCTGGCTATTTCTTCCCACACTATTTACTTCCCTTGCTACAGATCCCCCACCATGCCACAAGATTCTCACTACACCTTTCTAAACATACTGGAAGATATTAAGATACAACCAAGCACCATAATACTGGGCGATTTCAACTACCCTGCCATTAACTGGGAAAACCCGTGTACCAACACCTTTGCCCAATGGTTCTTGGAATTCATAAATTCCAACGCCCTGGATCAACTAATCCATAGTCCCACCAGGGCCTCCAATATCCTAGACCTGGTCATTACCAACATGGGAAATCAATGCTCCAAACCTATGGTCACCCCCTCATTGGTCAGGTCTGACCAGAAGCTAATCATCCTTAACATCCACATCCCACTCCCACCCCCCAGTAAGGAAACCTCCATAAAAATCTTCTCCAAAGCCAACTTCATGCTACTCAAGTCAGAAGTGATAAACTTCATGACACCCATGCAGACAGAAACTGAAAGTTTGACTGCTGAATCCTACACTAAGGTACTGTATGAGCACATCCACTCATGAATGAATTGTACCATCCCAAATAGAACCAAGATGCTCTCCTCCAAAAGAAGGAAGCCAATCTGGTGGTCCCCTGCCATAAACAAACTTTACAACAAAAGGAAGAAACTGTTGCAGAAAAGAGGAAAATCCCAGGATGCCAAAAACTCCCTTACCAGCCTCAGTAAGAAGCTGAGATCCCTCATAAAATCCTCCAAAGCTAGTTATGAAAATAAAATTGCCAAAGATTCCAAAGACAACCACAAGACATTCTATAATTATGTCAAGAATCTAAATGGCAATGCTCAGATCTGCTCTGAGCTACAACAGAATGGCATTAAATATACTGATCCCACGGATATTGCCAATATCCTGGCAGATCAATTCAGTGCTAACTTCACCCCCCTCTCACCCCCTAAACAGCCCATCTCAATACCTGAAGATTGACAAATTCTGGTAATAACAACCACACAGGTAAAATGTACTCTCCAAAGCTAAGAATACAGCATCCATGGGACCAGATGACATTTTGGGCTGTGTATTACATGAACTACAAAATGAACTGACACCATACCTAAGTGTCATGTTAAATCATAGCCTCACCTCAGGTGTCATGCCCACTGAGTGGAGCACAGCTACAGTTATTCCACTCCACAAGGGGGGATCCAGCTTGGATCCCAGGAACTACCGCCCCATCAGTCTGATGAGCCTGATCTGCAAGGCCATGAAATGTATTATCATGGAACTTATAAACAAAGACTTTGGCAACCTTCAAACACTGGACCCCACCCAGTTTGGGTTCGTGAAGGGACGATCTTGTCTCCTGAACCTGATTGACTTCTTCAAATCAGTCTCCAGAGCCGTGGATGAGAGTAAGGTGGTCCACACAGCCTATCTGGACCTTGCCAAGGCCTTTAACACCATCCCCCACTCTGGAATCATAGATAGACTTAATAGCTGGGCATTAATCCCTACATCACTCGGTGGGTTGCCAATTGGCTTACTGACACAACCCACACTGTAAAAGTAGCCAACTCCAAATCCAGCTCCAGACAAGTGACAAGTGGAGTACATCAAGGTTCAGTCCTGGGACCGCTCTTGTTTGGCATCTACTTCTCTGAAGTACAGTTTAACACTAAGGGACTCTGGCTAACAAAGTTCACAGATGACTGCAAACTGGGAGCCATTATTGAATCCCCAAATGATGTGGATACTCTACAAAAGGGCCTTACAGAAACAGATGCTTGGTGCCAGAGCCATGGGCTCAAGCTCAATGCCAAGAAATGTATAGTTATTCCCTTTGGGAAAAAAAACATGTACCATGAATTACCACATAGTTGGCAGTTCACTAAACACCAAAAGTGTGATAAGAGATTTAGGGACACAGGTGGATAGTGGTCTCACCTTTGATAACCACATCGCCACAACAGTCAGGAATTCCTTCTGTGTGGCACACCTCATCACTAAGGGATTTTCATCCAGGAAAAAGGAGGTCATTGTCCCACTGTACTCATCCCTCATTAGACCCCATTATAGAATGCAATGCCCCATTTGGTATGTACCTCTCAAGACATCTGCAACAACTGAAAAGGCTGCAGAAATGCCTCACTAAAATAATCACAGGCCTAAAGCAGATGCCCTACACTGACCACATTAAAAAACTGCAGCTATACTCTGTTGCATATTGTCTACTCAGAGACGATCTCTGCTTAACATACAAGGCCATGTCAAATCCAGAGCTGTTGGACATGCTACACTTATAGAAATCCCAATCCCTCAGAGCCACATGCTCCAGGGATCTAAACCTTGTCATCACAATAAACAAAACATGCTGGAGGGATAGGTTCTTGACCCAGAGACTCCACAGACTCTGGAATAGACTGCCCATACATGTCAAGCAGAGCGCCTCTTTGGCCATTTTCAAAAGGAACCTTGATGATTGGATGGGAGAAAGGAAATTCACCCCGGGGATCACGTCAGTCACCCTGCCAGACAGGGGTCCAGGGAAGTAAATAGTGTGTAAATAAATAGCCAGGGAATTGTTATGGCTAGGCTTGTATAGGCCCTAAGCCTGATAGCCTAGTACCAACGTATGAACCTATGCTGTTCCATCTAAGAGCATATAACATTTTTGCATATCAGTTCTCTCAAAGTTGCTGTCAACTCATTGAAGTCTGGTGTAAGCTTGCCTAAATAGTTGACTGTCAATAAAATGTTGTACGGCCTGAACATTATCTGGTGCTGGCATCTCAAGAATGGCTGCTAAGAAATAAATGACCTACATATGTAACTTCTGGTAGTCTGAATTTGCACTTCAGGGGATTGAGCTTTAAGTTCACTTCATGTGCTCTAGAACTTTCTTAAGATTTCTGTCATGCTCTGCTTTACCATTGTCTCCAACCAATAAATCATCTACTAATATGGCACATAGATAACTTGAAAAAAATTGCTCTATTGCACACTGAAAGACTTCACTTGCAGAATTTATTCCAAAAGGTATCCTGAGGAATCTATATCTGCCAAATGGTGTACTGAAAGTAGTCAATAATGAGCATTTGCGATCAAGCATCACTTGCCAAAACGAACTTTTTGCATCCTAGACAGAAAAAACTGTGGCATTTGGTATTAGGGCTAAGACTTCCTCAACTGTGCGTATTGAATGATGCAGTCTCTTTAATATCTGTTCAAATCTCTTGGTTCAGTGCATATTCTGATTTTGTCTGAACCTTTTTTGTGGGCTGCTACCATGGATGATACCTATTCAGTTGGTTCTGTAACTGGACAAATTATACCTTGCTGCACCATTTTATCCAACTGAGCTTTAACTTTATTCTGCATAACTATCAGAACTTTTCTTACTGTTTTGACCACTGGACTGACCTCTGGGTCTAACTTCATAGAATACACAACTGGAAGTTCGCCATACTCAACATAAAAAATATCAGCATACTCTGAGAAAATAGCTTCGGTATGTGCTTATATGATGAGCTTCTTTGGTAAAAGAAAGCAAATTAATTTTCAGACTATTTCTGGGACCCAATAATGACTGCACAGGTCTTCAGACTACATAGAATAACAAGCTGCAACAGTTCCTAGCCAAATTACATGAACGCACTACTGAGCCTTTGGTTTGAATTTCTTCACCTCCATAAGCAACGGGTTTTGCACAACTAGCCACATTGAGTTGCTTACCGGTTCTCACCTTAGCAAATGTGGCTGCTGACATAACATTACACTATGAGCCAGTATCTACTTTAAGCTCAGTGGCTTTACCATTGATCTGGACAGTACAAGAAACAGTCACCAAAGCCATTGATGAGGAAGGCAGTCCATACAGCCTACCGCAGACTCAAAGCCTGTCAGTCACAAGTGGTGTACCACAGGGCTCAGTCCAGACCAATGATTGAGTACAATGCCCCATAGCTGACAAGGCCATGTCCTTGTTCAAGAGAAATCTTGACCAATGGATGGTTACCTCAGTGTCACTGCTCAACAGAGGGGCAGATAGCCACAAAACACTTCATTCTTTGCCAATAAATTTACTGCATCAACCTTTTCACCAATTACTGATAGACCATCTATGGAGAAAGTATAACTTCAGCTCCCTATATGATCAACTTGCTTTTTTGAGTGATCCTTTTTTATAATTGTGTGAGGTTTACCTGATTTGCAAAACTTTTGAAAATGGTTCCATTTTTTACACTTGTGGCATTGCTAACCAAATGCTAAGCATTTTTCTCTTTTAGACTCATGATTGGCACCACAATTGTGACAGTTAACAATAAAGCTGGATTTGGGTTTTGCTGACTCACCCTTGTACTGCACAAAGCATGTCCCTTTCTTAGAACTTGCTGGAAAACTATGGGTTTTACCTGGAGAGCCTGCAGGGGTGGCAGGTGCCATGTGCTTTGGCCCACTTCTACTAGCCACTTGTCGCATGCTAACTACATTTGCTCTGGAGACTGCAGAAACAATGCTCTTATCACTTGCAAGTATACTTGTGTGTCTTTCTGTAACATCTTAGATTTAACAAATCTCAATAGCTTTGCTCAGAGTGAAATCACTGTCACAAAGCAAAATCTTTCTCACTGCAGCACTATTAATACCAAACACAAGCCTGTCCTTTGTCAACTCATCTTTTAAGTCAGCAAATCGACACATTTTAGCCTTGT
Organism: Protopterus annectens; assembly: GCF_019279795.1. Taxonomy (NCBI): domain Eukaryota; kingdom Metazoa; phylum Chordata; order Ceratodontiformes; family Protopteridae; genus Protopterus; species Protopterus annectens. The sequence goes on from NC_056739.1 coordinate 1,763,460,342, forward strand.
TTCTCAGGTCTGTTATATAAGCTGCAAAAGTTTCCCTGGTTTTTGATCTCTTGTGTAAAACAAATGCCTCTAATGTAATATTTGTCTGGTGTTTACACATTTCCCTGAACTTGCACATCAAACATCTGGGGTCTTCCCTTGTTTCTGCCTGTACAACAATATGATGTTTTTTACCTTCTCCATCAAATACTATTGGTGCATTCACAAATGAACGGTCTCTTTCAATGGCCTTTGACCCAGCTAGGGTTAGCAAAATGAATGCCCTGGTGTGTGCATCTTTGTCAGAATAAGCTGCTCATATAAAAATATCATACTCTTGCTCAAATATTCTCCAGTTCTCTGCAATATTCTGATCAAACACCAATGGTGATGATTTTCGAAATCCTTCTGCCATACCAGCAAAGGCTTCTGCAAGTTTGCATGAACACACACACACACGTGCACACACACACACACACACACACACACACACACACACACACACACACACACACACACATGTCAGAACTCTATGCCAGTATTTATAACTATGCCCAATAGCACATCAAGCCTCTGAATAACTGAATTTTGCAAAATAAGTGTCTCAGGCACTGTAATACTCTTAAAATCACTGTACTGTAAAAGTCACTTATCATCATTGTACGAAACATTTCAAATAACTCCACTGTGTGAATGAACTGGGCAGAAGAAGCTCAAAGTAAGAAATATTTCAAAGTAACTGTACTTTGCAAATAAACAGTACACAGCACACTGAAATTTTGCCAAAATGGCTGTACTTTGCTAAACAACTCTGTATAGTGCAAGAAACACTCTGCAATGGAGGCACTTTGTGAATAAACACACCCAGCACAAGAAACGATTCAAAATGGCTGTATTTTAACTGTACTTTACAAACACTTTGCACACAAATAATCTCTTTGGAATAAATGCACAGTAATAAACACACATTGTAAGCACTTTTACACAGTTTGAGATTCTTCAAATAACTCTAGTTATGCTCTGAATACAATGTGAAATAGTAGTTATGCCAAAACACAGTACATTGCCAAAAACATGCAGTCACCTTGCTTTATTTATGCTTACTGCCCTTGTTGCCCTTATAATATTAGTTTTGCTTGTTTAATCTTTTTTCATGCCCATTGCAATTTTCTTGTGCTTATTTTACTCTAAGCATGCCTGTTTTGCTTTAAATATGCTTGTTTTGCAATTCTGAGATAATTCCAAATCCCTTATGTGCTTTTCTGATAATTGTTTTATCAAGTATTTTAACTTTAAACATTTTGTTTAATCAATAAACTTTTTGTGCCTCTCACTTGTTTAATAATGTGGTTTGTGCCCCTGTAATGTTCTGTTTTATCTTTTTTTACAAAATGAATCATTAATTCAAGTTTTCATTACTTTTGGTTCATTCCCCATTCCTCTTAGTTTACCTTTTCTGTTATCTCTGCACATCGTAGTTCTGAAAAGCAGTCTTTGAAATCCCACTTCTGACATCATGTCACTCATCCAGTCAGAATAAAATAGACAAGTCTTTGTGGATTCTCTTTAAGCAGCTTTATTATGTACAAACACATCAGGATTGGGGCTTAATAACTTTAACTTAGATAACCTTATAAACAAACTAGCTATTACACTCGCTCATTCACCCATGCTCACTCGCTGGCTGCACTCTCAAAATGGCACTGAAGCTAGCACATGCTTGATATTTATATGCAAGTGCTGACCTTGAAATGCTTCTTAAAGGTACAACACACACACACTATTCTACACTAACATTTCAAATGTTTATCCTCTTTTGATCTTCAGCCAACTCACCCAATCTGACCCCTCTACTGTCCCTCAATCAAATGATTTGGCTTCTGAAGTTAATACATGTTTCATCCCCCTCTAACTTCTCTCCTAAATCTCTCAACCTTTGTCAACCCTCAACTTTACTCTTAACCACTACTTCCCTGGACCTCATCTCAACACCCACAAAAAAATAATCTGAAACTGAAACCCACCACTGCTGCCACAGATATAACAAAACATGCAAAATTACAAATCAAGCAGCCTGGCTACGCAATTATAGATAGTCAAGAAGATAGCATTATCATCATCAGATCTCATTTTAAAACCTCCACACTGATAAAGATCTGTCTCTGGGGAATGCCCATCTGTTTGAAATTGTTTACCTGTAGATGTGAGATGGCAAGAGACACTTCAATTATTTATAAACAAACTAAAACAACAACTGTTTAAGGCCATCCACTGTTCTTGTTTCCATAGCAATAGCTAGTCCTTGTAGCTCATACTGTAGTCACAGCTTTCTTTTCAATATATACTTTACCAAATAACCACTGGTTGAATGTCTACTTTAATTCCTCATACTGTAAATAATGTAATTTGCCTTTATAATTGCAAATAACATACAAATACATTGCATTTACTTTATTACTGCACTATGTGGAAATCTTTATAGTCTTTAGTTTATGTATAAGTTTCTGTATGTGTCGCACCATGGTGCCCACATTGTGGTTGAAAAGGGTCGGTTGATCAGGCCACTTAACAAGGTAACAAACTGAAATAAATGAGTAAATAAATAATAAATTAAGAAATAACGTACTTGGAAAATAAATTAAAATTGCAGCAGATGTTCTGGTTACCCCAGTTTCTTTATTAACTAACCAATCAATTAAAGAAAGCTATGCTTATGTTTTATCCTTTCATACTGGCAACACTTCTACAGATCTTAGCAACTATAGACCAGTAGTCATTCTTTTAGTCTGGCAGTTAGTGCAGAGTATTAAGATTATGAGCCATTAACAAGCTGCTTTCTAAGGTACAGTGTTGGATTCTCCCAGCCGACTATGTGAACTTGAGTAAGTCACTTAACCAGACAGTGCTTTGGAGCATTTGATAATTTGGGCTAGGCCCATCAATGCTCTCTCGGACTGAATGTATAGCAACTATGTATGAACCTCTTTCCACTTTCAGCAGTTCTTGAGAAATGTATTCAAGTACAACTAATTTCCTTCATTTCAGACAATAATCTGCTATCTCCATCACAGCATTATTTCCACCATAGCACTACTACCTTCTCTAGGCGTAGATGTAGCCACATTCACTCGGTTTGACAGCTGCATCTCCTGCAGACAGGGTGCTAAATGGCAAAATAACATCTCCTCTTTCCTTCCCATGGCAGTGGGAGTCCCCAGGGCTCTATTCTAGGCCCTTACTTATTCAACATATTTATAATTATACCATGACCCCCCCCAAAATGATAATCACCACTCAGCAAGCAACCATGCAAAAACATCTAATAAGCTGATGACTCCGCTCTGATCTGTGTTGCAAAAAAATGAATACACTGTATCATCTACCCCAGGACCCCTTTACCTCTATTGAAACATGTATATAGTTCACAGCGTATTCTAAACATCACCAAAGTCCAAAAAATCCCAGAAAAAGAATAACCAACTTATAAAACAAAAATATCCAGGATGTAATTCAAAAAGGGTTGATTTTTCTGTATGATGAGTTTATTAAGCGCTTTCGACTATGCACAGTGTAGCCTTCATCAGAATACAGTTGACAACTTATTCTAAACATCAGCAAATCATTTTCACTTAAAAAAAAGCTCTCTACCCAGAAATTCCTCTTCACTTTAACCTTCACAGCTAACATAACTCTGAGTTAGTAAAACACACTAAGCTACTAGGTATAATAATTGATAACAACTTGACATTTGACTATCATGTAAAAGAAGCAGTAAAACAAAAAATCAAACATTTGGCACCATTTACAGCACCCTTTAACATTAATCTTCAGGCAACTCAGATCAGTTTGCTCAAGTGATGTTACAACAAAGTAAAATACTTTGCTAATATGGCATACACATCTCACAGTTATATACAATTAAAACAGTTAGACAGTCCAGTACTGCCTCACTACCTGATCGATCTCAACAACTTACCACACATAACCGTAGCCAATAACCTGACAAATGTCCTAGACTAACTCACGTCTTTCAACTTTACTCACCAAAAAGTCTCCTTCACTCAGTAGATACAAAAAAAAAAAACTACTAATAAGAAAATCAAAAAACTCGTCTGACAACTCTATTCCTCCTACATCTGTAAAATCTGGAACTCCATCATCCTGGCTTTTAAACAGTTACCTCAGGTGAAATCTTTCCTGTATCAATTAAAACAACATCTAATGAATACGTGACTGCATTCTTACCCAGATCTTGACAAAACAAATGACAGTCCACCCACATAGTGTATTCTAAGCTATGTTATTCCTCACCTTATCTAAGAACAGTGTACTGACATATTATATTTACAACCTGTGTCTCCGTCTTCCTTTCTCCTGAAACCTATTACTTTCCTCTCCCCTTTCCTTACCTCTTCCTGCTTTTCTCCTCACATCCCCCTTATTTTTATTATACCTTTATATTCCCCTTTAACATCTTCTGGCTCACTACCTTGCTTTTTTCTCCCCTCTTCTTTCATCTCCTCTCACACCACATCATTTCTGTATATTGCTCTACTCATCCACATAACATACATTGGCACCATACAGTTACTCTTCAACACAATAAGCCTACATCTTTCTCATTCTTAGTTAACCTCCAATCATTAGCTTACCTACTAATTGTCTATTCCAAGCTTGACCACGCCCGATGTATGATCCAGCCCCTTTTTGTGCTGACTGACACCTCTACCTATTTCCCTTGTGTTTTCTCTCAAACGTCCCCTCCTATACACTGCTGTATAATTATCAGTTCCACCAATATGTTAACTAAATACTTTCTTCTTCATGCCTCACATTTTTGTTTTCCTTTTCTTTCCTTCTACTTTCTTTGTTGTTGCACTCATGTATTAGATTTCATTCTTGACATCTGCTGTTGTCTTTTCTAAAACTTTCTGTGTTTTACTATGTGCTCTATTTGTATTCAGTCTGCTAAATTACTTCAATTCATAGTAATTTTGCTTACTTCCAGTTTGTACCTTTTGCACATGTGTTATACTTGGAGCTTTTTTCCCCCGTGTCTCCACTGAAAAACGGCAACTTATGCCCAGAGGGGCAATCCTGGTAAATAAATGTTAATGTATTAAATAAAATACATACATGTCTGTAAGCATGCACTAATATATATAATTTAAAACAGTCTGGCCTGCTTTTATTCTCTAGTGATCTGTATCATAGCAATACAACTGATTGTCTTTGTTTCAGGCACTGACTGCCACAAGGAGTCACATCCAATATCTCCTTTGTGTCAGCATCCTCTGTTTTAGCAGGTCAGTTTTTTTCTATCCATTTATCTATGTTATGTTTGTAGAAGACAGGAAATGTAAGGGATATGACTGAAAAAGTATGGGTACCTTAGACATTTGCTGGTTCATTGATTCATAATTTTGCAGGTTATTACCAAGCTTATAGTAACCCATGCTACAATTTGCATATAGCCACATAATTCCTTTTTAAAGGTGGACAGGAAATGACAGTGTTTTCATGGGTCTGGGAGTTTATTTTATAAGTAAGGGTAACATCAGGTGATAAAATTGTTTCATCTACACCTGTTGTCAAAAAGGATTTTGAGATTAATTATATTTACATATTTATTAGCCCTCTTATGTTTTCATTTCAGACAGTCTTGAGTGGTAAAACTTGTTTGTCGCAGAATGCAAGATAAAATGCACCTTTGAGGGGATGAAGAATAGGGATGATTATTTTAGTCTATCTGGATTCCAAGCTCATTAATCTTTTTACTAATGAATCTCTGTACCCTCTTTAGTCCAACTATATATTTTGTCAAGAACACACAGATAGTGGCATTGTAATAAATAAGTGTTCAAATCACTGAGATATAAAGGTGCAGGGTGACATTGCTAAAGCAACAAGAAAGACTTCTGAGTATCATATGAACCACACCAAAGGCCTTTTTATTACTGTAGCAACTTATTGATCAAAGGAGATGCTTACATCTATAACTGTACAGAGGTTTTAAAAACAGCGCCTTGTTTAAATAGCCCCTTTCCAACATAACAGCTGGGAATAACTATTTGCTTTCCAAAAATCACTACACTACATTTGACTGTATTGAGTGACAACCCATTTTTTACACCAAAAGTGTTAGATTCCTAATTCAGGCTGAACTATCAAAGTGTTTGAGGAGAAATTGGCAACAGTATTAGGTTTGCAGTGATCCTGTGATCCACAGATTTAAGGTGTCAATTTAGGCATTTGAGAAGCAGATGTTGTAAAGCAGAGGAATGAGTACAGATTCTTCAATGACACCTCACCAGTTAACTCATTTTGGTCTATGCTCACCCATCGAATGAAAATTTAGTCGAATGGCTAAACATCAAAACCCAAGCACTGAAAGTTCACTTACCAAATGTTCATTTCAATGAATGAGTGAGATGAGGAAAGTAACTAGTTATCCAGCACTTCTCCATTTCACACAACAAAGTATTTCAAACCCACCCAGGTGGGGGACTTTGCCTCCCACAGCCCCTAACTCTATATACCATCTCTGAGACTACATTACAGTAGGGATAACTCATTCACTGAAATGAACGTTCAATAAGTGAATATTCGATGCATATGGTTCTATGTTTAGCTGTTTGGCTGACTTTTCATTCAATGGCTGAACATAGACCCAACTCATTTGGCATCAAGAATAGACCACCAACCCTAACTACTTCAGTACTTTGCAGGATCCAACTGTAATCTAACAGTTTTGTCTTCATTGCTTGTCTCTATGTAAGGCAATAACTGTTATGGAGAGACACATCAGTCATTTCCTTGCTCAGTGTCCACAACACTCTAATGAGATATTACTTGCAGTTATTTGATATGTGGTCCCACTGAAGACAGAAGACAGATGGTATGAAGTATGGGGCAAATAGGCAGTTATTTAAAATATACAGTTTAAAATATAAACATTTAATCTGAAAAGTGCATATATATATAAAACACATAAAATAAACTTTTTAATGAGTTTGAAAGAAAGTTTATATATAGGAGTATGCCGTTGCCTTTATGGTATAATAAATCCTTGCGCTAAACTAGTATCTTATAATGTAAAAGAAGAATCCACTTAATCAATTACAGAGTGATAAACTAAACATTTGGCAATGAAACATATATTTTCTGCTTCTGATTATTTATTCACTTTATCTATTTATGTTATAATAAAAGAAATATCTGAGGAGCAGAGATATAAAACTATGCTATGTTCAATGCACACAGTGCATTTTCTTTTCACTTTAGCACTTAAAAGGATTTTTTAAAATATCACCCATCCCCCAGGCCAATTGTATTACGGAAGAATGTAAGCAAATGCCCCATAATATAGCTATTCATGGACCTTGATTGTGGATTGTAAATTAACTCATTATTATAGCAAGCAAAGAACACCTAACAGCAAATTATCACATTTTTCTTGTTGAGTGCACATCTGTTGTTTGTGGCTTTACAGCTCATTGTGTTGCTCATGTTTGGCTCTCTGCTGTTCTTCTTAGGCTGGTTCCCAGAAGTTCTCCAAAGCTTTGCCTCTAAAAGTTTGCAAGAAGGTCTTGTAAAGGGACTCTTTCTCATAGCATCAAAGCTTGAATTACTGACCAGTACTAGAAATGGTGTTCAGTATTATGATTTAAGTAATTTGATTCTAATGGAATCCAAGGAACCAAAGAAACTGCTGAAATTCTGGCTACATGTGTTTTCTGCCCTAAGCAGCAGCCTTTTAAAGAATGCAGTATGGCTGGGGCTGGCAGCAGTGAATGTATTTTTCCTATAAGTACTTCTTTTTTTTAAACACCTACGTAACTTTTCAGCTACTAAATAAATAAACTTACTGATATAGCTTTCATGTAACAATAATAATTCAGTGGAAGTGCCTCTGTGCTTTAAAAATATGCAGGAAATGTTTTGTTTTTAATTTCTAGTAATCATAAACACTTGTGGTGCTGAAACTGAAGTGCATTTCTTTTAAATGACTGCTACTTAAATGTGCATGCATGTTGGTTGCAGGTTCACATGTGTATGTGTTTCTGCAATATCCTTGTGTGAATGTGTATTGAGATTCTTACGTAAAAATTCAGACAGAAGACAACACCATGTTCAGAGAAACACAAGACAGTGCAGTAATATTTTTTTGAGATTTGTGACCTGCCTGTAGGGTACCTGCTTATATTGCTTATTATACATTTTTGGATATGGACCCAGTGAAACAAATGAAACTGTCAAAAAGGGTGAATGACCTGAGAATCTTGGCCAGTCTCAAGAACAAAACTACACAGACCTCAGCCATGTGGTCTTCAGCCTGTATAATCATTCATAAAACATCAGTGAGCCATTTCTAATCAGCTTTTTCAACTTACTTTAAATAATGGCAACATTACAATTTCTACATTCAGTGAGCAATCTAAATTATTATAAAAGCATTTTTAAAGCTGTCTAATGTTATTACTTTAACATTTAATTAGCAAGGAAAAGACACAATTTTCCTTTCTTTGTTAAGCAGATTAAAATATTAAACCATCTTAGCGATCTTAAAATAAAATTATTTAAACAGAATACTGCACAATGTTAAAACATGTACCGGTGACATAAAATGCTTACTTTTTGACTATGTACTTTCAATACATTAGCTAGAAAAGTCTTTAAAATACACTGCAGTTATGTTTAACATGCATATAAATGTGACAATTCTGTATTCCATTGTGCTGGTGTAACTCACATGCATGTACAGGCTTTACGAATTTGAGATACACTTGCATGGATAAAACAGTAGACCTGAGTAAAGTGTATAGCAAGCTATCGTACACCCCCCCAGAACACCCACCACCACATTGTATAAAATCAGAGAAACTTAGGTAAACTCATGTATACTTAGGCAAATGGTGTAACCATCAACATTCAATCAACTTGAATGTTTTATAGCACTTTTATTAAAAACTAATTTCCATCTCTTTTCCTACTTCTAAATAGCTCAGTTAACAAAGCATGTGAATGGAAGAATTGAGCATGCCCAGTATGTGCATGTTTAAAAAAATGAGAAAAAAGAAAAGAAGCATTTTTACAGTTTTGCAAATAGTATAATTGCTATAATAAAAGGTTTGGATGGGAGTTCTATAGGGATTTACCCACTCCTGGCCTGAGTTTTTGATTTCCTAAGCTTTGCCATTAGGAAAAAGCATGCCACATCCGTGAACCAAGACATTTTATCTATATAACATTTCACTGTATTTCATAGGTAGCAATTTGATATGTGTCTGAATTTAATTAGTTGGATGGTTCTAACTGTACTCAAGCAATAACACTCTACATACACGTTTTACAGCTAACCAAAATATGGGAGGGGTGCTTTATGCATTCCAGATACAAATCAACTGCAAAGCAGCAAGGAAAAATAGCATTTGAGTGTACATATTTTAGAGATAATTGTGATATAAGCGATACTTTCTAATAAAATGCAAGGTAGACATGTTTTTCATTAACATGGCTGTTGGCTGTTGTTACCACACAAGTGATATTCATGTTTTATATGTTTTAGGGATAAGGGGTAAGATTGGTAAAACTTTTTGTTGGTGCACCCATCCAGAGGGAGAGATGTGGTGGCTCCCATATTTTTAGGTTTGTCTTACTGGGCCTCGAGTAAAAGGACCATGCGAGAAGCATCCCAGAATATAAGGAGAAGCCGGAACATGACTATGAAAGCTGGTGATGGTAGTCTTTGCAGGGGTATATGTGAGACCGTATATGTTCACTTACTGGGGAATACATGGTCCTAGTGTTCATATGAGCTCCTACTAAAGGAAAGATGTTAGGGCTGTATTAATAAAAATACCCTCATGACTGACTTATCGATAACCTTGCACAATATACTCACATCTGGTGGAAAAAAATGATGTGTGTGTTGCTCTTGCCACTGGTAAGGAATGAATGGACCTTGGCTAGTCTAGCCCTTATAGGGAATTATAGAAATCGCTGAAATCATAGAACTGGGCCATGTGGTCATTACACTTTGCTATTACCCACCCTTAGGCCATACCTCACTTTTTCAAGAAGTGACAGGCCAGTCATGCCAGGGGTAAATTTGTGATTACCCATCCAGTTGTCTAAGTCTTTTTCAAGGGAAGATAGTAGGTTGCATTGCTTAGTCTGGAGTAGAAGTCTGTTCTGCAGAAGGAGCAGTAGTTGAGTGATGAATCTGTCTCAATACTGTGATTAATTTATTTTCTAAAGCAGGTTCTTGTCTCTGTAAACCAGAGATAATGGAGGCTTGATGGTCAGCAAGCATTGGGGTATAAAGAAGATATAGAGAGGTAAAAAAGAAAAAAAATGCTGCTGGGATAAATATAAGTTTTCAAAAGGCAGCATTATAGGATAGAGTAAAAACAGGAAATACAGGTAAAACTGCTAAATAAAATATAGTAAATGGCAAAAAAATATAAGCAAATAATTCTTAAAAGAAATGAGTACAAGGACAATTTGATGTAGTAATGAGCAAAAGCATTTATTTGATATGCTGAAAGTGCAGTTGTGCATGCAATGCTTTCAGAAGAGTGAAACAATACCTGTAAAACCTATGCCAAAAAATCAAGGACATGGTAATTTCAGCACACTTGACATAAAGTGCTCTAAGTGACACATATTCTCAGAAAGAAGCATGAAGTCTCCTAATTACATGTTGTTCGTGAACTCTGAGAAATTTAATGTTTACAAGTCACAATGTTTGGACTTTCAGCTTTTGCAATTTGGACTTACAACACGTATGTGTTGTGTGTGTGTGTCTGCGTGTTTGTGTTTGTGTGTGTGTGTGTGTGTGTGTGTGTGTGTGTGTGTGTGTGTGTGTAAACACTTCTTTGTTGAGGACAGGTAATGGTGGCAAGTACTGCCTATATCACAGTGTTGGTAAGGCAAGGACTTACAGTAATACTTCTGTTAGACATCAAAAATATGGCTTGGATACACCTTTAAAAAGCTCCTGTGGTTGAAAATTATAACCTTGCATGTGTTATCATAGTTCTTACTACTCATGTTATATTTACTTGTTCCTGCCTATACCCCAGACAGTCATTTCACTTGTGTAATACACAACGTAAGTTGATATGTCTTTAAGAAGTATGCTTTTTTTCACATAATTAAAGCACTGCATTGATTACAAAGGACAATACTACGGCCTCTAGTATATTTAGCAGAAATGGTGTTAGATTGTGTGGGCTGCTTTCTCGCCTGTTCGTGACTGATCAGATTTCACTATAATGTTGTACTGCTGCAACACACTGCAGGTTTGCCTCCTCAGTCTAATTATAAAAGAACTCACTTGCTAAGGTCATTGCCGAGACAACAATTAAGGTGGGATGAAATAAAGAGATAGCTGTTCTTGATGTCTAAGAAAAAATAACTAGATTTCAGATTTTTTAATAGCAGAACATTGTGCTTTAGGGATATTTTTTATATTTACCTGTATTTAGTAGGTCTGTTGCAGAAATAATTTTATAGACACAATACACCTTGCTGTCCTCAGTATATCAACTTCTTTGTCAAACATGTACCTCTCAGCTGGTTTTATGTTTTATGGAATCTTTTTACATGATTTCTTACACAGCTAGCTGATGCATACAGAAAAAAACAGGAAGGGAAAGCATCATATGTTGCATTACTACATATAAATTTATTTTCTGCAGCATGTCTCCTCTGAATGATTATGTTACCTAGAAATTAATTGTTTTCTAAATGAAAATATCAACACTACTTTTACTCTACCTGAAGTGTTCTTATCTTTGTTACAGTGTGCGCACAATAAACTACTCAAAATAATGCTTTATGTTTTTAAGGAGGAATGGTTACATGTAATAGGTGCGAGAAACCCTTTTGGAAAATTGTCATGGAAATGTATGAGGGACAGATAATGTAACATTTCTTTTCCATAAAATGCTACAACAAAATTAGCAAAAATCCTGGGTAGTGGGTTTCAGGGGTGTAAGATATAAAGCAGTTGTATAAGCTCCCTGCTGATTCCAAAAATAGATTTAAGTAACTTACTATTAAAGAATATACATCCACAGCTAATCTTAAGGCAGGAGAGAGAGCAGACATGGGCAGGCTATAGTTTAATGCAATCTTTCAGTACCTATCTTAGCTCTCACATTTATAACTTTGCAGAAACTACATGTTTTTACAGCTAGTCTCCTCTAACCTACATAATTATAGAGGCAAGCTGTGCGGCAGGCAACAGCAGTCCACAGTTTCTCACAATTTGTCTTTTCTTCTGTTGATTACTTATCTTATCTTTCCTCATAAGCACATTTGCATCCTTGTACTGACTGATCTATTAAGTATATTACAGGTCTATAATTTACAACCTCTCTGCTTGAATTATACATACTGGCAAAAAAGAACATTGCATCTTATGTTAAGGGTAGATCCAAAGTTCTTCAGGGACCACTTAACTGAAGCTGCATATTTTGCCTCAGGGTTGTGCAACCCTGAGGCATGTAACATAAGAAAGGAGATACAGGTATAAAGTCCCTGCATGGGTTGTTGGGGTGGGGTCCCCTCTTCATCCAAGGCTTTTTATAAACCGTTTTAAAAGTACTACCATCTCTAAAAGAATCTCAGCTTGAAGAAAATCATATATCTCTAACTGAAGATAAGGGCCCTTCATCCTTTTGTTGGAGTGGCAGTATGAACACTGGAGATCTCTGAAACATTGTCTTTGGAAAAGAACTTTGGAAATCAGTACAATAGCCATAGAATGTGGGCTATGAAAGCACATACTGCAGCAGGCATACACGCATGTATCAAACCATGAGCAGCATACATGTTGCACGCCACCAGAACCGTACTACCAGTCTACCAATCTAAATGTAAGATTATTCCTGCCAGACAGCTACTCTTTTTCCATAGTCAAAAAAAAAAAGTTTGAAAAGTTGCCAATATGAAGAGCATGCATACTGCTCACCTGAAATGTGTGGTTATCCATTTCAAGTTAAGGATTAAATGTATAGCTCTTGTTAGGACCAGGTTAATAGATTTCAGTATGTGATGACTAAGAATGTGGTTGCAGAGAACTAAAAATATAGATGGAAAAATACCAAGGTATTTGCTTAATTAATATAACTTTAGCTGATTCAAAAAAGCTTGATGAAGAGATATAATTTTAAGCTTCTGTTAATAATAATAAATAATAATAATAATCATAATAAGTGGTCTTGCCACATGATGAAAGACACAAGATGATGATGTTTGAGGACCTACTATAAATGCATAATAGAGTGCTGGCTGAAGCTGGGTTTAGTAAGTTTAGCAATACAGAGCAGACGATTAAGGCTGTTAGTTGCAAGTGAACATCATTCTTTCAACATGTCACCATGGGTTATATTCCCTTTGTTTTCAAATCTACAATTTGTGAGTCTAACCAAGTCCATTTACGAGATAATAATGCATGGTCACTCCTGAAAAGAAGCACTTTTGGCTTGTGGTTTTACATGATTAGCTGATGAATGATAGAAATAAATAAATACAATGAATGCTGTCTTGAATGAAATATTGCCAAAGTTCTGAAAATGACCACAGGTAGCAAGACAGTTCCAAAGGACAAAATTTAATCCACAAAGACAAAATTAATCCACACAGATTGTGAAGAAACAATATTGTGGATTAAATGTTGTCCTTTGGAACTATCTTGCTACCTGTGGTCATTTTTAGAACTTTGGCAGTTAAATGAAATATTATTACTTGGGTGGGAAATTTCCTCTATCAGCCCCCTAACTTATGTATACTAACTCAAAGATCTCCATTTTAGGGAAGGATATATATATATATATATATATATATATATATATATATATATATAGTTCAGAGAAACAGTCAGTTGACCAAGGTGATTATAGATTTCATTTATTTATTTTTGTATTGGCAAGCAGTCTTCTGAAGACTTGATTATTAGTTAAGTTTCTCTGGGTTAAAGTGGCATCCAGAAACATTTAACTCAAATTCCCTAGTTCTAGCTTAATTTCTTCTAAGATCTTTATTTCCATTTGCCAGTATAGTATGCTTTCCACAGCTTTTTGTATTTTGTCTGTTAGAGTATTACATGCTATAGGTGCAGTTGTGTAGAAGGCTCTTTCTGTTGATGTCATGTATACAAAGACCAATTACCTGAAGATTAACACAGATATGCATGTAATTATACACAGCATTTCATGTTGAAAGCAAATATTATACCACATACAGAGGACAAAACACCCCCACCCCACTTAACTCTAACACTCACCCAGGGGTGTAGCCAGGAATTTACAGACTGTATACTCAGAAACTATATTGCACTCTGCCATAAAATGCATAGATCATGCTCTGCAAAACACAAAACCTTATTGCTTCACCCCCCACTAAAAGATGTAGGCTATGCAACAGCATTATAGAACATAGTACATCTTATCTTTGTGAACACTGACTTTTTGGCACAGCAGTAACTCCTAGTGCACAATGTATGACAGTCGGGATCTACTTCTAAACCTCGAAATCCCATATAATCGAAACTAATTTTTGTGAGAAGAAAAGTGTGAAACTTGAATGCCCAAATGGTGAACTTCTCCCAGGGTAAGGAAACACTTATCCAACTTAAACATAACACATACCGTAGTAAATAAAGTCCACCAAGGTGGGGGGATACACCCCCCAACTATATATACCATCTCCAGGATCGCATTACAGTGGAGAAAAGGGCATGTTGGGGAAGTGTTTACTTACTCCGGGAAAAATTCACCATTTGGGTATTCAAGGTTTTGCGATTTTCATCTTGTGAAAATTAGTTTTGATCATATGGATTTTGAGCTTCAGTAGGAGATCCAACAGTTGTCAGACTCAGCTTACAGTACAGTGCTGTCTACATGCCTCAATATAGCATCATATTTGCCAGTCCCACAGAGGTGCATTCACATTAGCAGCTGATATATGACACCTCTCTAATGAAACTTATTGAAAATCACAAATGATGTAGCTCCCCATCAAATTTTGACCTAAACTTACTGTCTGCATTCCTGAAATTTACTTCCTGTTAGATGTAGTGAGGCATTTATGCACATCTGATGTAAATATAATGGTAGTTTTAAAACTAAACTCATATAATGGAGCCTCCACATCAAAAAACAAACAAAAAAAAAACAACTCTGGCCATCTAAAAAAGATTTCCAATTTATCATTATAAACAAAATTTAAAGCTGGCAAGTAAGCTCCTCGTGAATACCATAAGAAAATCCAAGGCCAGTTATGAACTTCAGTTGAAACCAATTCAAAAGGCAACCATAATCTCTTCATCAGCTATAGCTGGAAACTTAGAAATAAGCAACATCTCTGTAATGGCCTTATCACTAATGGTACATCCTGCAGTGACCCCCTCCTGGACATTGCTGAGATTCTTGCAGAGGAATGCTTCTCCTGCTTCACTGCACCTATCCTTTCCCAGTTCTCTATCATACCATCCATCTCAAAATCACTGTGGATCAAGTCATTTTTACAATTTCCAAAATTAGAAATAACAGTTCTATAGGCACTCTGTAGTCCAGAGGGATAAAGCCCTGATTATGCCGCAAATGATCCAAGTTTGAAGAGTGACTCCGATGCCTGTAGGAGATGTTGGGGGTAGCAGTGAGCAGCCACTGCCTGCTCCCCCATCCTGGGGGGAGGTGGGTCTAGCTCACTACAAGGGTTACAAACAGCGAAAGCACTATATGTCTACCCCATGGAGCTCTAGACTAGTGAGGCCATGCTGCATTCGACAAATCATACTGTGATCTAAGGGAAACCTTCAGAAGGCAGCTACAGCAGAGCTCAGAGGAGTTGCCAGGGGAGAGGATAAACTACTCTGCAGGGTCAGCAAAACTGGCCTGCTCCCTACTATCCAACTCTTACCATAAGTGTATGACCTCATAGAGGAATCACAACACCTGCCCAGAA
Organism: Protopterus annectens; assembly: GCF_019279795.1. Classification (NCBI taxonomy): domain Eukaryota; kingdom Metazoa; phylum Chordata; order Ceratodontiformes; family Protopteridae; genus Protopterus; species Protopterus annectens. The sequence continues at coordinate 1,763,476,299 of NC_056739.1, forward strand.
ATCATTGGGTTACATTATTGCAGAATGTCTGGGCCAAATAAGTGTGCACAGAGGAGACATCAGGCAGGGATGGGGAAAAAAAAAAAACAGTTCCAGGGTCTGGACAATATCTGTGGATGTCTGCAGAGAAGAGTTACGGCCCATCTAGCAAAACACCTCCATCAACTCTTCAAATGGAGACTCTTTGCTGGTTATATGCTCAAGCTAAGAAGACAAGCCATTGTGGTGCCTTTGCATAATGTTGGCCCTTGTACTGACTTTGTGAATTACAGGTCTATTACTCTCACAAGTATTATTTGCAAATCTATGGAATTTATCATAGTAGAACTAACAAACAATAAGTGACCTATTATCCCTGGATACATGCAACATTGGCTTCATAAAAGGCAGATCATCCTTGCTTAACATAGTTTATTATTTTTTAAATGGTTACTGTGTTCATGGATAAAGGGCATACTGTCCATGCTCACAAAACAACACAGGCAGATTGATATAAAATAACAACCAAGTCCAGTGAAAGAGACTCAAACTTTAATATAAAATGTACAAAAAACAATACAAGCTCCAGAGCCTCGGTCAAAAAGGCCTTTCAAGAGTCAAAAAGCATAACACCAGCAAACAATTAAATACATCACTGCATTAAAAATCCACCAATAAAAATAATTTAATTAAACTATTAAATAAAAAAACAATCAAATGAAATAAAGCAATTCAGTTCAAGAGCCCTATACATTATAAAAGCACTTTCCAATTGCATTATAAATTGAGGCCATTAGGGGGTCAGAGTACCATATTTCAAAATAAATAAACTCTCTTTGAAAAGTAGCTTCTCTTTTAAATTACTGTCCATAAAAACTTTTACCTTTTCTAATATGGTACCCTGAAGAAGTTTTCATTTCCATTATGGCACAAAGAAAAGTGCATGGCAACTGAATTTTCCACCCTTTGGTTTCTTATATCCTTCAGATGTTCTTAAAGTCTAGTTCTAAATGCTCTTTTTGTTTCTCCTATGTAAAAAAGATTACATAGGCACTTCAGGGCGTATACTACCCCTTCTGTACTACAGCTATACAACTCCTTAGGTGTATAAATTGCATCAATTCTGTCAAAAAATTGAATTACATGTGTACAACCAGAACAATGCTTACAAGGAATGGTACCAACTTCTCCCATACCCATGTTCCTATATAGGACCGGTGTGGTATAATAACTATGAATCAACATATCCTTCACATTACGGCCCTTCTTATAAGAAAAACATAATTTATCAGGAAGCAATCCAACTAAGCTCTTATCTTTAAATAAGAAATCCCAATACTATTTCACAAGATTAGAAAAAACGTCAGCAAAAATAGTATATTCTGTAATAAAATGCATAATTTTATTTTCATTACTTCAAGGTCCCCCTCTTATGGTACAATAATGGTACAATACAATTTATTATTTCTGGACATTTCACGTCTGTCATCCTTGGCTAGCTGATTAGTGGATGCTTTATAATATGTGTCTTGACTACAAGAGCTATCATAGTCCCATTGTTTAAATTGATCACAAGTCTTTTTAAACTCGGCCTCAAGAACCTTTTGTTCATTACAAAGTCTTTTTATACAGAGTAATTCTCCATAAGGTAAAGATCTCATCAAATGGGGGGGGGGGGGTGATAGCTCCACCATGTAAAAAGTGTTTGCCGTCCTCAAATTTCCTATGCATTCTAGTTTTCACCCCCACATTTACAATACCTTCCAATTCTAGATCTAAAAAGATGACATTCCTACCTCTTTGTACTCCATCAAAACATAAACCAAACTGATTATTATATAAATCACCTAAAAAGTCGTTAACCTTGACATCTCCCTCATCACATAAACATATTAAATCATCAATGTATCTATAGTACTGAGCAACATGCCCTGAAGAACCCATGTAATCTTTTTTTACATAGGAGAAACAGAAAGAGCATTTAGAACCAGGCTTTTAGAAAATCTGAGGGATATAAGAAACCAAAGGGTGGAAAATTCAGTTGCCATTGCCATGCACTTTTCTTTGTGCCATAATGGGAATGAAAAACATCTTCAGGGTACCATATTAGAAAAGGTAAAAGTTTTTTATGGACAATTATTTAAAACAGAAGCCACTTTTTAAATAGAGTTTATTTATTTTGAAATATGGTACACTGACCCCTAATGGCCTAAATTTAGAATGCAATTGGTATGTGTTTTTATAAAATAAAGGGTTCTTGAACTGAATTGCTTTATTTCATTTGATTGTTTTTTATTTAATTGTTTAATTAAATAATTTTTATTGGTAGATTTTTTAATGCAGTGACGTATTTAATTGTTTGCTGGTATTATGCTTTTTGTCTCTTAAAAGGCCTTTTTGGCTGAGGTGCTGGAGCTTGTATTGGTTTTTGTGCATTTTATATTCAAGCTTGGGTCTCTTTCACTGGCCTTGGTCATTATTTCATACAGTCCATGCTGCCTTTCTGGACCTTGCCATGTCTTTTGACTCTCTCTGCTATAATGAAATTATTAATCCAATAAAACGATCGTGTCAGCACTCAGGTTGCAAGGTTTTTATACTTGAAAAAGCCCTACAATTGAGTTAGGGTGAAAGCGCTTGTGGAATTTATACAATAAACATTTTATGGACTTGCAACCTGTGTGCTGACACGATCGTTTTATTGGATTAGTGGTTTTGTTTCTACGATCATTTTTCACTTGTTTTTTATTCCTATAATGAAATTATTGACAAACTGTGCAGATTCTACATGAACCCATAGAGTCCATGCTGTTAAGGTTAAGACTATTTGTTATAAACAGAAAAAAATCCCTAGTAATGTCCTGCAGGGCTGTGTCCTATTCTCCTTTCTGTATAGTTTTCTGCCATAAAAGCTGATATCAATTGGCTATGACAAACCAAGTTTGCTGATGACTGCAAACTGGGTGCTTTTATCATATACTGTTGTTAAACTCAAATTCTTCTGTAAAGCTGGACCAGACAAATATCTCATGTCTTAATTATTGTCTTTCCCCTCAACATCAAGTAGTGCAGCATAGTTTTGTTTTTTTAAGGCTAGCATCACTAGTGCATACCATAACATTCCAATTAAATCTGGTACAGTTATTGGGACCTATGTCAATAGCAAACTCTCCTTTCACCACCACATCTTTGTTGTGGTTAGAAAACATTTGTCCTTATACAACTTATCCTTCATGGTATGTCCTCAAAATAGAAAGAACTTATCACCTCAATTAATTCATCTTTTACTAGACTCATCATTGAATTTAATGGTCTACTTGGAATGTCTCTTATTAAGTACTCAAACTAACCTGAGAAACCTCTGCATTTCCTCACAAAAAGATCTTGTTTCTCAGTATCCTTAGCTACCCTTGTTGTTGTGTCTTCGGCTTTTCCCGGTTAGGGGTCGCCACAGCGGATCTCCGGTCCGCTAATGATTAGCAGTAGATTTTTTACGTGCCGAGTTGCCAGCCCTGACACACAACCTTCAACGAAGGTACTCCCATTCACGCATGTCTCCACACAGAAGACGCTTTAGCTGAGAATAGAACAGGACAATGTCTTACTGTGAGGAGACAATGCTACCGCAGCACCACCAATAGACTAAAATCCTTATCTCTCTATTCAGTTTCACACAGACTACTGAGGGATGATCTTTGTTTACTCCTCCATGCTGTGAATTGACTCTCATGCCCTTTGAACTACTTCATATAGAAGGTACCAATGCTAAAGCAAAACCTCATTCTAGTGATCTAAAACTATATTAACAATATCAGCTGGAATTGTAAGACACCTAATTAAATGTACCCCCCATTTTGGAGTAGGCTTCTGTTACTTATCAAACAAATTACTTATCTAGCAGCCTTTAAAATCAGTCTGGGTGACTGACTCAGGATTGATCATCAATTTTCACATGAGATACAGGGAAAATGTACTTAATGAGGATTACATTACAGTGTTACCTTTTGTGTTTAATACAATATTGCTACTTATACCAATAGCCTGGATGTTCAAGACTTCCATCAAAATGGCCACAGAGAGAGAGAGAGAGAGAGAGAGGAGAGAAGGAGACTGTCAGACAGGACCCTGCATAACCTGAGGTACTAATCTATGAACCTATTTGAACAAGGATTCATGCTACACATTAAAGCATAGGCATGTGTGGACCTCAAGGGGTAGAGAACAGACACAACCATTTACTTTGACAAATACAAGATATTTATTAATGAATCAAAAATCTTTTGAGGAAAATGAAACAAGAAAGAAAGAAAGAACGATAACCATTCAAAATCCATTCTGTACATTACACAAACCAGTTTGTTTGAAACGCAAGTATTGTGGCATTGCAGCTTGTCTAAAATGATGGTGTTGCTGAGCATGAGGCCTATATCTGGTAATGAGCTGGTGAAATTAGGCAAACAAGACATTATTAGAATTTTAGAAAAAAATGAGGAGGAAAGAAAAAGGGTATCTTTTTCCACAGTTTGGATTCCCTAATTTTATGGATAATCGCTACTTTTTTTCTTTTTTTGGAAACAGAGTATGGGAAAGTAATGCAGATACAGGCATAAAATATTGACATGTGGCCTGGTATAACATAGGCTATAAATTGCAATAACATTTGAATAGAGGCTCCCTTCTGCAGTACAAACATTTTAGAGGAAATGTACAAGCACCAATATCAACATTCTGCTGGTGTATTGGAGGTATAATGGTGACATATGACATCCAGCAGGTAAACCTGGTTTAGATATTCTTCCTTATGGCTGTACTGGTAATGAACTCCTTGGCACACAGAATGACAAACATTGCACACTTCTGGAACAGCTTGTTCTCTGACAAAGAGTAATAGAATGAACCAGTCTTTCTAGCTGCCAAAAATGACAGGAATCACAGTATTAACAGGTTTTCATTTTCTCAGGTCCTGCCTTCTTCTCATTTTCAAATGAATGCATCCCTAATTAAGTCAATATATGGTGTGTTTCTGTCTTATTTATTAGCTCCACTTGGAGAGTGAGGAGCAGAAACAAATAACAGTCCCGGGCCAAAAGGATATATGGCTAAACTAAGAGAGAGAACCTTCATTTTAACTAGTCCCAGGAAAAAAGTCAAAATATCACATCATTGACTGCTGCAGAAATTATGAAAATAGAGCTGTTTTTTGAGGCAAGGTGCAGAGCTGCTGCCACACCTTGCCCACATCTTTAAACATATTAATTCCAAGATTGTGCAACCCTTGGGATAAGGAGAATTGTTTTCATCCCTCTGTTCCATGATCACTCACTCTCTCTCTCTCTCTCTCTTCCTCTCTCTTTCTCTCTGTTAAACAGCCATTTCTCTATAAAAATACACAGGTTTATGAATCGAATTAATCTATTCCTGTATCATCATAAAACAGTTTAAGAATCAGCATGAAACAATTAATCCATATCTATAACTATGTTTATGTATATCAATGAGTCATTTTCTCCACAAACTCAAATTTGTAATGAAATCCTGAAATTTGTAATGAAATCCTGCATTTCATATTTTCATTTGTAAGAAATGAGTCTTAGAGACCAAACGCAACATAATGCATATACTGTACTTTGGCACACAACACATCTCAAGTAGGATGCATGCAAAATTCTCCATCAGCAGTATTTACTCAACAAATCTTATATACGGGATCCCAACAGAACCACACTTGCCTTCATCATTATTTCATTCCAAACCTGAGTAACAGGTGGGCTGGTACTTGCCTTCTATTACAAGTGTATTTCATTCTTTACAATACCTGGAAAAACATGAACAGTGCCTTAAAATGACTTAGGATAGGTCATTTCTCAGTTAGGAAATATCCAGGAAAAATACCTCAGGATCTGGATGAAGATCTAAGTGTTACAATTTGTCAACTACTTTGGTCAATGAGGACACAGCTCCTTTGTTTTTTTAGGGTACACTAATAGAATGTGATGTGTTTTCATTAATTACTTATTATACCCTCACACCTGCTGAATCTAGTTAAATGTCTGTGAACAAACTGCAGACATGACCAAACATAATGAGCAAAGATTTTAAGATGGGATTTCATGAGGTGTGCAATTTTTTCAGCAGCATCAGTAAATGCAGAGCCAGTTTAGAAATTGTTAGCAGAGTTTGCATATTCCAAGCACTTCAAGTGAGAAGCAAAGTACCCACAGACCAGTCTGAAAAGTTTAAGTAAATATTTCAAGGTGGACATTTATTATTTATTTATCTTTTCCATGCCTGGACATAAATATCTGAACCTTCATTACCATCATTTGGACTACCAGATGACTACAAAGTTGTTCCTTTAAGTTCTGATATATTTGAGATGAATTGTCCCTCATGGATAGGGGAAACATGTAAATGTTGGTCTTGCCTGTTGGTTATATGTACTTAAACTATAAGGACTAAAAACTTAATGAGAATGTATGACTATGCTTATTAATGCCCCCACTACCAACATAACATTGTCCAGTATTGCTAAGTCAGAACTGCTTCGTCAGAGTAGCTCATCTGAATATAACTGTCAACAAATATGCTGATGTCATAAAGAGCCTTACAATGCTCAGCTCTCCCCTTCATAACAAAATGTTGCAGAACTCAATGGTTACAATCCAGGAATTGCTGAAGGATAATGACATACCAAGAAATGTGACCGAAGTATGTTTTTATTTTGTTTTGAGAACAAATATCTGGGTATATTCTGGAAAGAATATGAGCTAAGCAGTAGATTAGTGAAATGATCTTGAAATGATTACAGATAACAGTTTTTTTTCTCTAATACCTACCTAGTAAATTATGTCAGAAAGCAGCTACAACACCCTTTGCTGTGAAACTCACCATTACATGGGAAACCTCTAAGCTGACCCATTTCCTTACATTGTTGGCAATGAATAAATTGGAATATAATATTATATATATATATATATATATATATATATATATATATATATATATATAGTGGATATAAAAAGTATACATACCCCTGTTGAAATGCCAGGTTTTTGTGATATAAAAAATGAGACCACAATAAATCATTTTAAAACTTTTCCCACCTTTAATGTGACCTATAACCTGTACAATTCAATTGAAAAACAAAAAATCTGTTACAGGAAAAAATATAAAAAAATAAAAAATGTACAATAAGCTGGTTGCATAAGTGTGCACACCCATAAACTAATACTTTGTTGAAGCACCTTTTGATTTAATTACAGCATTCAGTCTTCTTGGGTAGGAAACTATCAGCGCAGCACATCTTGACTTGGCAACATTTGTCCACTCTTCCTTGCAAAAGCACTCCAAATCTGTCAGATTGCAAGGGCATCTCTTGTGCATAGCCCTCTTCAGGTCACCCCACAGATTTTCTATTGGATTTAGGTCTGGGCTCTGGCTGGGCCATTCCAAAACTTTAATTTTCTTCTGGTGAAGCCATTCTTTTGTTGATTGGATGTATGCTTGGGGTTATTCTCATGTTGAAAAGTGAAATTCCTCTTCATCTTCAGCTTTCTAGCAGACCCCCAAAGTTTTGGGCCAGAAGTGAATTGTATTTGGAACTGTTCATAAATCCCTCCACCTTGACTAAAGCCCCAGTTCCAGCTGAAGAAAAGTAACCCCTAAGCAAGATACTGCCACCAGCATGCTTCACTGTGGGGATGGTGTTCTTATGGTGATGCAAAGTGTTGTTTTTGCACCACACATTGTGTTATTGTGGCCAAAAAGTTCAACCTTGGTCTCATCAAACCATAATACATTTCCCACATGCTTTAGGGAAACTTCATGTATTGTTTTGCAAATTTTAGCCAGGCTTGGATATTTTTCTGTGTAAGAAAAGACTTCTGTCTTGCAACCCTACCCCATAGTCCAGAGATATGGACAATATGAGAGACTGCTGTCACATGTAGTACACAACCAGTAATTGCCAGAAATTCCTGCAGCTCCTTCAGTGTTGCTGTAAGTCTCTTGGCAGGGTCCCTGACCAGTTTTTGTCTTGTCTTTTCATCAATTTTGGAGGGACATCCAATTCTTTGCAAAGTCACTGTTGTCCCATATTTTCACCACTTTTTGATGACTGTCTTCACTGTGTTCCATGGTATATCCAATGCTGTGGAAATTTGTTTGCACCCTTCTCCTGACTGATACCTTTCAACAATGAGATCTCTTTGATGCTTTGTAAGCTCTCTGTGAACCATGGCTTTTGCTGTAGCAGGCAACTGAGTAAATGTCAGGAAAATCCTACTAGGACAGCTGAACTTTATTTGGGGTTAATCAAAGTCTGCCAAAAAACACAAATGACACAAACCGGTAAAACACCACGCAAACTGCAGCTACTTCTCGACCGCCCAAAAAAGTGTATAATTCGCTAAAGATGTTACAAAATGCAGTCACATAAATAATTCCACCATGAATGCTAGACTGGAAAGAACTCCAATAAAGCATATGTACAGTCTCCAAATGAATAATCCACATGGTAATGTCTCGAACGAACAGACAATCTTTATTATGATAGCATGTAGTTAAGCGGTTTTCGTCCCACTGAGTGGCGGGGCTTCTTCAGACTAACCAGAATACAATTTAAAAAGCATTTACATAGCCGGTTTTGGCGCCAAAAAAGAACGCCGTAACCAGGCAACTATCAACATTATCTAAAACAGGCAACAACAACGATGACACGTAGATGGTAACTAAATATTACTAAACCATAAATATTACATTTTAAATTGTATAGATGCAATCACTAAGGCTACACTAATGGTCTGTCTAGTAAAAATACTGCAAAACATAATAATAATAGTGCAAATAATAATGCACTAAAATCCAATTACAATATATATATAATACATACATACTATAACGATTCAACTTTTACCTAAAAATATATGAAAATAAATGAATATAAAAATATAATAATTATTATTATTTAAAATGTATAATAATCAATAAATAACAAGGCTGTCGCTAACAACTAAGCGCTCATAAAATTGGAGCATAATGAATATAACGTATAATAAAATGCTGAAATGCATAAAATAAGTATAAAAATAAAACATGAATGACAACACATAAAACATATAAAAAATATATATATATGTAAAAAATCTAAGACATGAAAGATTTATTATAATACTCTAATATATTTTAAACATGTTAAAATTGTATGAATATAAGTAACAACTTTAACAGGTAGAAAATATATATAAAAATTTATAAATATGTACATAACTAAACCAACAAAAATTGCTGGAAATAATTCACCTACTTAAACTCCTTAATTTCAATATAGGATACAATGAACATGTCTCATTCAATCCTGGTAATACGCAAGCATGACAACACAATTGCCAATATAATTCTAAGACTTCTAATAAAACCTGCTCAGGGCCATCTCTTCCATCTGAAACAACAGAATCAATTGCTTTAAAAGAAAAAGTATGATGGGTGTTTTCTATAATATGTTTAGCCAGCGCATTATCTAATTTCTTTGTCCTGATGGCATATAAGTGTTCATAAACACGCTCACGTAATTTCCTGTCGGTTTTGCCAATATAAAAAGCAAGACAAAGATTACACTGAGCTAAATAGATCACACCTTTTGATTGACAAATAAATTTGTGTCTTACTTTGTAAGACACCCCTCTGATGGTAAAAGATTCTCCTGTAAACATGTGTATGCAGTATTTACACATGTTGCACTGGAACATGCCTTTTCTGTTAAAGGATGCAAATGTATGTACATTATTTTGTAGTATTTGTTTTAAATTTCTACCCCTTTTCCAGATAATTTTAGGTTGAGATTGTAATTGATGACCAATATCTCGATCTATTTTAATCATGTTCCAGTTTTTATTCAAAATAAAAGTAATGGTATCACCATCAGAACTGTATGGGGTGATAAAGCCCAAACTGGTAGAAAACAAGTTGGTATTATGTGATTCTGTTGTTTGATATGGATTCAAGCCAAGAATAGGAAAATAATAACCGGAGTCTCTTTTATGAATAACTTCCTTAACTATTAACTCCAAAAATTTTTTAGGATAACCCCTACTCAAGAACATGTTATGTAATAATTGACATTCATCATAAAAATCGTCTGTCCTTGAAATCATACGTGCCGCTCTCACTAACTGTCCTGTGACAACAGATTTCTTTTGGTGTGTCGGATGGTTACTACTATAATGCAAGAAAGTGTTGGAATAAGTTTCTTTCCTGTATATTTTCACATAAAAAATCTGATTACTGTAATCTTTACGTAAATCAACATCTAAATAAGTTATTCTGTCCATGTTGAAGGTGTACGTGAAATGTAAAAATTCAGTACTAGAATTTAAAAAGGACACCAATTCAGAGGCCATAATATCATCACCTTCAACTAGGATGAAAATATCACCCAATAAGCGCATATAATATTTAATTTTACTCATAATATATACATTCTTACCCAACACTTCCTGCTCCCAAAAGGCCATGACTAAATTGGCAAAGCTACCCCCACAGGGGGAGCCCATGGCTACACCAATCTTCTGAAGATAAATTTTCTTGTCAAAGGTAAAATAATTATAAGACAAAACTATGTCCAACATTTCTTCCACTAATTTAATTTCTGTTTGTGGTGCATTGTATTTACATAACATAAAACTAACCCACTCTATACCATCCTGATGTGGTATACAAGTGTATAAATCTTTCACGTTGACAGTCAAGAAATTCAAATTCCCGTCAAATTGCAAATTGTTTATATTATGAAGGAAGGTCCAGGAATCTTTGCATATAACTTTGTCTTTGCAAATATATTTCTGAAGAATGGTGTCTATCAATTTTGCACATGGATAAGTTATACTATTCCTGGCATCCACTAATGGACGCATAGGTGGATCCAGTATTGATTTATGGATTTTGGGGATGCCGAAAAGAATAGGTAATCTAGGTGTTAACATTGTTAAATAATTTAATGTAGTCAAATCTATTCTACCATCAATAAAAAAATCATTGAACAAAGACCTAATGTTGTTATATGATTGATGGAGTTGATTCCTAGAAGTTTCTTCATAAGCTGCAGTATGGAGCGTTTGGGCCATTTTATTAATATTGTTGTTGGGTCATAATAATTAACCCCCCTCCTTTATCAGGTTGTAAAATTCTAACACCCATTTCTTTTAAGTTCTGTAATGCTTGTCTATCCGTATCCATAATATTAGGTTTCATATTGCTATGAAAATTAGAATGTAACATATTTCTCAAATCATTTTCACAGATTTTTTCAAAGAAATTTAAAGTAGGATGCATTGGTGATATAAATGTACTGGCTACGTGTAGCTTATTATCTGCCGTGTATTCACTTGTAAAAAACAATTTTAAATTAAGTCTTCTTAAAAACAACTTCAAATCAATAATGGTTTGAACCAAATCAGCTCTATTCGTAGGTACAAAAGTATGTCCATGAGTAAGTAATTCAATAAGATTAGATTCAATAGAAATACTAGTGTAATTAAATATTTTAAAGTCTCTAGCCAAATTGTACAATATGGTAGGTTGTTGTAGTCCAATAATACCTACCTCCCCATTCTTCAGAAATATATTTGCAAAGACAAAGTTATATGCAAAGATTCCTGGACCTTCCTTCATAATATAAACAATTTGCAATTTGACGGGAATTTGAATTTCTTGACTGTCGACGTGAAATATTTATACACTTGTATACCACATCAGGATGGTATAGAGTGGGTTAGTTTTATGTTACGTAAATACAATGCACCACAAAAAGAAATTAAATTAGTGGAAGAAATGTTGGACATAGTTTTGTCTTATAATTATTTTACCTTTGACAAGAAAATTTATCTTCAGAAGACTGGTGTAGCCATGGGCTCCCCCTGTGGGGGTAGCTTTGCCAATTTAGTCATGGCCTTTTGGGAGCAGGAAGTGTTGGGTAAGAATGTATATATTATGAGTAAAATTAAATATTATACGCGCTTTTTGGATGATATTTTCATCCTAGTTGAAGGTGATGATATTATGGCCTCTGAATTGGTGCCCTTTTTAAATTCTAGTACTGAATTTTTACATTTCACATACACCATCAACATGGACAGAATAACTTATTTAGATGTTGATTTATGTAAAGATTACAGTAATCAGATTTTTTATGCGAAAATATACAGGAAAGAAACTTATTCCAACACTTTCTTGCATTATAGTAGTAACCACCCGACACACCAAAAGAAATCTGTTGTCAAAGGACAGATAGTGAGAGCGGCACGTATGATTTCAAGGACAGACGATTTTTATGATGAATGTCAATTATTACAGAACATGTTCTTGAGTAGGGGTTATCCTAAACAATTTTTGGAGTTAATAGTTAAGGAAGTTATTCATAAAAGAGACTCCGGTTATTATTTTCTTATTCTTGGCTTGAATCCATATCAAACAACAGAATCACATAATACCAACTTGTTTTCTACCAGTTTGGGCTTTATCACCCCATACAGTTCTGATGGTGATACCATTACTTTTATTTTGAATAAAAACTGGAACATGATTAAAATAGATCGAGATATTGGTCATCAATTACAATCTCAACCTAAAATTATCTGGAAAAGGGGTAGAAATTTAAAACAAATACTACAAAGTAATGTACATACATTTGCATCCTTTAACAGAAAAGGCATGTTCCAGCGTAACATGTGTAAATACTGCATACACATGTTTACAGGAGAATCTTTTACCATCAGATGGGTGTCTTACAAAGTAAGACACAAATTTAATTGTCAATCAAAAGGTGTGATCTATTTAGCTCAGTGTAATCTTTGTCCTGCTTTTTATATTGGTAAAACCGACAGGAAATTACGTGAGCGTGTTTATGAACACTTATATGCCATCAGGACAAAGAAATTAGATAACGCGCTGGCTAAACATATTGTATTAAACACCCATCGTACTTTTTCTTTTAAAGCAATTGATTCTGTTGTTTCAGATGGAAGAGATGGCCCTGAGCAGGTTTTATTAGAAGTCTTAGAATTATATTGGCAATTGCTTTGTCATGCTTGCGTATTACCAGGATTGAATGAGACATGTTCATTGTATCCTATATTGAAATTAAGGAGTTTAAGTAGGTGAATTATTTCCCGCAATTTTTGCTGGTTTAGTTATGTACATATTTATAAATTTTTATATATATTTTCTACCTACTGAAGTTGTTACTTATATTCATACAATTTTAACATGTTTAAAATATATTAGAGTATTATAATAAATCTTTCATGTCTTAGATTGTTTACACATATATATATTTTTATATTTTTTATGTGTTGTCATTCATGTTTTATTTTTATATTTATTTTATGCATTTTAGCATTTTATTATACCCAAGAAACAAAGGTCGTTGCTCTGCCAAAACCCAGCAATACGTATGAAGCAATCCAAAATAAACGAAATAACGTAGCTGGATACTGCTGATGATGTAAAACACAGTTTATTGCCACAGAACAAACAGTACGATATTAGCGCTTTCGGGCAGTTGCCCTTCATCAGATAAAAGTTTCTACAA
>NC_056739.1:1763499862-1763692362 GCF_019279795.1 Protopterus annectens
TTCATTCAAAGTAAATGATTGTTAACAAGTGATAAGGTGTGGCATAGTTTGAAGGATGTATGTGAAACATGGTTCAGTACACTCCAGCCTAAATGCTAAGTCACTGCAGCTATATATTCCAATTTTCTGGCATAGTTATATTTGAGGGAGACTTTCTATTCTCTGTCATGCATTCACTTGCTCGGCACCACTTTGTGCATTGTGTCCATGAGTACCCAAAGTCATTTTACTCTTCATTTGTATAAGAAGTGAGTGAATGGCCTCAGTTGTTGCCAATAGCTATACATCCAACATATTTAACTGTGCTCAGCCAAGCTTGGTGGCAATTGATGTGGGAAAGTGCAAAGTTGTTAAAGTAAGCTAACAAATGCTTTACACTTAAGAATTACTGGAAAACTATGGACATTCAATTCAGTGGACAATTTTACTATGCAGACACTCATTGGTTTTAGGGTAAAGTGAAGTTAATGTGCATTTGTTGTATATTGATGTCACTGACAGGAGTGGTAATTACAGGATTTGTAAATGTGAAATATTTATTAGTTGTACATACAGAGCTGTGTAATATGCACAAGAAAGACAAGGGAAGAGAACATTGAACATTGTATTGTGGTGTGTTGATCAGATGATAATAAATACATGCTGATACTGGATGTTTCAGTGCTTTGCTGCAGATGTGATTAGTAGGCTTCATTATTATTAATCAAGTTTAACTGGGGGTACTGCTATGCTGTTTCAGGTGAATGTGTGATGTGGCAGTAGGAATGTATACAGAGGAAAACAACTTCAGCCCTGAGAAGAATTTCATCCTCATGGGAGTTCTCAGGACATATAGCAAGCGCCTGCTTGGGAAAGGAGGGCAAAAACAAGTTGAGATGGCTAAAGTGTTGGACCAAGTGGTTTTCGATATAAATGCAGTCGGACTGAGGAACTGCACAATGATACAATTTAGAAAAAGGGCCAACAACATGGTGGAACATGCAAGAGCAAAAGCTAATCAGAGTGCAGTTCCCCTTAGCAGTACTGATGGGATACCTCACACACTTATCCCTTTAACACCTGAGGAATACCTTTTCTGCATATGGGGAGATGATTAGGATACCAATGAAGATGCCACAGGCATAATCAAAGGAGGTGTGGCCACTCCCAGTAATCAATTTCAGCAGCAACCACAGTCATCCAGTCAGGAAGGTTAGTGCCTCCTTCGTGATACATTCACATAATGAAACTTACTACACAGGTTAAATGGTTACATGTAACACATGATAATTCTTACCATTAGGTGAACCCTTCATTTCTGCCCATCAGGAAAGTGGTCTGAGTGTAAATGGTAAGTGCCCTCCATATCTTAATCAGACAGCATTCATTACTGTGCTCCAAGGTCTTAGTAATGATGTCATCATTCACAGATTCTGCAGCACAGCTCCACTTTGCCAGGACAGATGGAAGATATTGACAGCAGAAAGGCTGTTGACGATGATAACATAACACAGGCTGAGGACAGCGACAGAGTCCCCAATTGTAATAACAGGAGCACACATCCTACAGCTGGTCCATAACTCTGCAGGAAGTGATGTAGGGCCATACAGACAAGTAAATGAAGATATTACATTGCAGGTGGTACTGGGAGAGACCCTATATATCTCAATACCAGTGTTTTCTCAACCACTGAATCACCATAAGGATGACAGCATGATCTCAGAGGTAGCAGCACCAACTGTAACACATTTGGGAAGGAGTACCAGGTGCAGGCACAGGTCACAGCTACCTACAAACACATGGAAAGCATTGCCTGCCAAGCAGAAGGTGTGCTGGGACATTGTTCAGGCTCAATCCACTGCCAAAGGGAGTCACCTGGAGATGGTTAAAGTACTAAAAGGTGTATGTGATGATTTCTACCATTGCAATAAAATGGCAGAGAATAGGGATTATGTCATGGTCACACTCATGCACAGTCATACCTCTCAACATCTTAGAGCAAAAAATCTGGACAAACCCTAAAATGATGGGGGACAAATAGGGACAGATTTTAAATATTGCTCTTACAAACTTAGAAAGTTGATATAAAATAGATTTTGCATTAGCATGAATTTTCCAAACGATGTGGAGTCTTAAACCCAAATGTTTGTCATTATTTAATGACTTCAGTCCTCAACTATTTGCCAGGAAAGTGCAGATTTTAGGAGGAACACACCAAAAATATGAGGCAAAAATATGGACATTCTGTGAAAATCTGTACAGCTGAGAGGTATGTGCACAGTATGGTGGCACATACACAAACACACACACACACACACACACACACACACACACACACACACACACACACACACACCAGCCACTTCTGCCTCCATGTGTACACTGATCAGGACTAATCAAAGTCAAGTATAAAACAGTGGTGGATGAGGATGTGGATGGGGTACTGTCCGGACACATGCAGGCAGAGTAGGTTGCACACCATGTGATTCTCAGGAATGTACTGGAAAAATTGTGGAGGGTGTAACACAAAAGAAGTCAGGCAGGTCTTGCCTGTGTTTGTCTACACATTGCAGAACTTCTCATTCAAGGTGCCGGTCACTGAGCACTGTGAGGTCACTATCTGTAAAATCACTTACATTTAGTAGATCACATCATCATAGCAACTCAACATCAGGCTCACATGCTAACACTGCCTCCTAATCATGGACACTATCACCCAGAATGACTTAGGGGACATTGTGTATGACACATTTTACCTACTATAAATCAGGATGCACGGTGCAACTACTGAAAATATCATATCTGACAACTCATCGGCATGTGTTTCACTAGAGTAATGTCTCGGGTTAAAATAAAAGGAACTGTAAAAAAATGGGGGGGTCTGCAGTTTGCAATGCAGGCTAGTATTAAGGGCATATTTAGTATCATGTGTTTGACTTGACTGATGCTAATGCTTGCAACAACAAGAAAAATAAAACAGAAAAAAATTAAAGTAATGGGGAGGGGGAATCTGTAGACTACAAGGTAGAACAGTATTAAGGACCTATTCAGCAGCATGTGTTTGATTACAACAAGAAAAAAGATAATTAAAAAAGTTTATAAAAGGGTGGAGGAGGACCAGCAGACTGCAATACAGAACAGCATTAAGGGCCTAACACACAGTGGAAATAATAGCTTACATGAGTAACACTAACTCTGCCATAAGTACTAGCACGACTGCCACGTCACTTTCAGCACTGCACAAATGATGATTGCAACTACTCTCAGGACACAAGGGCAGGTGTCTAAGGCAGAATGAATTAATCTGATGCACAGTAGTGTAATTAGAAAAAAATATTTCTTATTTAGCAGAAAACAAATATGGAAACATTAGAATACATCACCAGAAATGTTATACCATTTTCCTTTCCAGTGGAAGCGAGCACCTCATGAAAAATGCAAGTTAGAATATTTTTTAAGCTGCTCAGTCAGGTTTGAACTCTGACCTGAATGCTGGATAGTAGGCAATATATTTCAGGAAGGGTGAGAGATATTCTGAGACTTTGGGGTCTAAAATGGAGAAACAGTGGTCAGTATCAGGCAAGCTGGAGCTAGGGATTCAGGGTGGTTTTGACAGCTCAGGTTGTAAGGATTATTTTGGCTTATGAACTTTGAATCTAAATGAGAGAATGTCTAGCTAGTTAATAGTTTGAAGTGTTGAGAATGCGGTAGCAGGTAGCATCTTTGCTTAACTGCCAGCCATTTGGCCTTTTAAGGGTACTACAGTAATGCTCATGAGGTGAGGAGAGGGTGTTGAAATTTCAGATGTTACTGTAGGTGGAAAGAATTGCTGATGTGTTTCTTTTTGAGTCAGTATTCTAGTTGTTAAAACAGGATCTTTGCCTATGACATTTTGAGTGGTATAAGAAAGAAAGTGGATTTTTATTTTTCTCTACAGAATAGGAGTGAATTATGGTTTTTAAATGATGTCTAGGTGCTGAATGAATCTCAGAGAGAGTCAAATTAGATTTCTAGGTACTGGAAGAAATTATTGTTATTATTTTTATTGGCTTATCTTTATGATCTAGAAATGTTGGCAAGTTTTCTGGATGTGCAACAAACATGGATTTAGTTTTGATAGAATTTAGTAGCAGGTGTTTTCTGTTAATCCGTTTAGTGGGGGACAAGAAGTTTGCTTGAAGGGTTTTTCTGTAGGATTAGTACAGAGTGATTAGAATGGAATAGTACCATGTTGACAGCATGCCGTAAATGCAGAAGGTGAATATCATAAGGTAGCTTGTTCATAGGTTCATAGGTGTGTACTAGGCTAAAGGCAACTGAGCCTTTATAAGCCTAGCCTAAACAAATTGCCCAGGAACCATGCCACCCGATGTTAGTTCACAGTGCCCCTATCCAGTAGGGCAACTGGAGTGATCCCTGGGGTGAACTTTCTGTTACCCATCTACTCGTCAAGATTTCTCTTGAAGAGGGCCAGTGAGGTGCTCTGCTTGATATGAATGGGAAGCTTATTCCAAAGTATGGGCAGTCTTTGGGGGATGAATCTGTCCCTCCAGCATGTTCTGTTAATTGTGGTAATGATGAGGTTGTGATCTCTGGACCATGTGGCACAGGGGGATTGGGATTTCTTTAGGTGTAGCATTTCAAGTATCACTGGGTCAGACATGGCTTTGTAAGTCAAGCAGAGATCACCTCTAAGTAGATGATAAGAGACTGAGAACAGCTGAAGTTTCTTGAGTCTGTCCATGTAGGACATGTGTTTAAGCCTAGGATCCTTTTTGTGAGGTACTTTTTTGGCCTCTCCAGCTGTTGTAGGTGTCTGGTCAGGTACATGCCAAATGGGGCATTATATTCAATGATCGGTCTAATGAAGGATGAGTAGAGAGGGATGATGACCTCTTTCTTCCTGGATGCAAAATCTTCGGTTATAAGATGTGCCACATAGAAGGACTTTCTGACCACAGTGGCAATGTGGTGGTCGAAGGTAAGGTGGCTGTCGACCTGGGTGCTCAGATCTCTTAGAGCCCCTTCAATGTTCAGTGGGCTCCCATCAATGTGGTAATTCATGGGAACTGAGTTTTTTCCGAAAGGGATGATAATGCATTTTTTGGCACTAAGCTTTAGGTCATAGTTCTGACACCAGTCATTGGTCTCAGAGAGGCCCTTTTGTAGGATGTCTGCATCACTTGGGGAGTTGATAATGACTCCTAGCTTGCAGTCATCAGTGAACTTGGTCAGCCAGAGTCCTTCTGTGTTGGCCTGGACTTCTGAGAAGTAGATGCCAAACAGAAGAGGGCCCAGGACCGAGCCCTATGGGACTCCACTTGTGACTGGTTAACAGTCTGACTTTGAATCCCCAACTTTCACGCTGTGGGTCCTGTCTGTGAGCCAATTTGCAATCCACCTTGTGATGTAAGGATTAATGCCTAGTTTGGCAAGTTCATCAATGATACCTGCGTGGGGAATAGTGTCAAAGGCCTTGATTAGGTCAAGGTAGGCTATGTGCACTGCCTTACCCTCATCCACAGCCTTGGTGACTGTCTTGAAGAAGTCAACCAGGTTCAGCAGACAGGATCTCCTCTCGACACAGCCAAACTGTTTTGGATCAAGAGTTTGGAGATTGCCTATATCTTTGTCAAACAGGTCCATGATGATGCATTCCATGATGATGCATTCCATAGCTTTGCATGCCAGACTTAACAGGCTAATGGAGTGATAGCTCCCAGGGTCTCTAGTTGCTCCCACTTTATGGAGCAGGATGACTGTAGCAGTGCTCCATTCGTTAGGGACATAGCTTGAGGTAAGGCTGTGACTGAACAGGGCACACAAATGTGGTGCCAGTTCATTTTATAGCTCATGTAGGACACAGCCAGGGATATTATCAGGTCCCATAGATGCTGTATTCTTGGCTTTAGACAATGCAGCTTTTATTTGTGCTGCAGAAATAGTGGGTACCAGGCTTTCTTCTGGTATTGTGATAGGGCCTTGGGGGGGGGGGGTAAAGTTGGCACTGAATTTATCGGCCAGTATGTTGGCTATATCTGTTGGCTCAATATAGGAGGAGCCATTGTGCAATAACTCAGAGCAAATCTGGGTGTTGCTTTGGAGGTTTTTGATATTGCTATAGAAAGCTTTGTGGTTGTTTTTGGTGTCAGCTGCAATTCTGCCTTCATAGCTAACTTTAAAGGATTTGATAAGGGATCTCAGCTTTTTTGAGACTGATAAGGGAGGTTTTCTAGTCTTCTGACTTCATTTTTTCCTGCAACAGTCTTTTCCTTCTGTTGTAGAGTTTATTGATGGCTGGGGACCACCAGACTGGCTTCCTTTTTTTTGGAGGAGAGTGTCTTAGTTCTATTTGGTATGGCAAGGTCCAAGCATTTATGTACGTGCTTGTACAGTGCATTTGTGTATGATTCGGCAGTCATGCAGCTATTTTCCACTGGCATGGGTGCCGAGAAGTTAGCCACCTCTGTTTTTGGAGCCCAAAGTCGGCATTAGAGTAGTTTTTCAGGGTGATCACCTTAGTGGGGGGGGGGGTGTAGGTGAGATGGAGATTTCAGTGGAGATCAGTTTGTGGTCAAATTTAACCAGAGAGGAATTGACTATAGTTATGTAGCAATGGTCTCCCATGTTGGTGATAACCAGGTCAAGGATGCTGCTTCCTCTAGTGGGGGTCAGAATGAGCTGGTCCAGGGCATTGGAACTGATAAATTCCAGAAAGCGTTGGGCCTGTACATTGGTACTTGAATAATTTTCCCAGTTGATGGAATGGTAGTTGAAGTCACCCAGTATGAGAGTATTGGATTGGACCTTGATAACTTCCAGAGTGCTTAGGAACTTGGAGTGAGAGTCTAGGGACATGTTTGGGGTTCTGTAGCAGGCTATGACTTGTATTGCCATCTTACCCAGTGTTAGTTGTACCTGAAATATCTTGGATGTATTATGCTGGGATACCAGTCTAGAGGTGTGCATATCCTTTAAGAATATGGAGACACTACTGCCTTTGGAGCTTCCAGCCATATTCTGGGGCCAAAAGGTATGGAATGAATTGTAGCCTGGGAGCGCAGGGCTACTTTCTGCCTCTTTAAACCAGGTCTCCATTACAGCACATATGTCAACATTTAGACTTCTATCATCGAGCAGCATAACCCTCAGATTGCACTTGTTTGTAGTTGTTATGGTGGAATTTTGGTCTTTGGAACACTGCCTAAAAAGCACTATAGGGGTGGCAAGAGGTGTGACAGATGCAGGTCCTCTCCGGCAAAGCATAAAGGTCTGTCAATCCTGTCGTCCCAGGCAGACAGATGCTGGATCACCTTATAATGATACCAGAACTTAGCCAATTGTTGAAGTCAATCATTTTTCTACTAGTACTGTGGTATCATTCTGGGTGATGGTAGAATACTGCTCAGGGCTAGGGTCATACCTGCCTGGGCCACATAATCCAAGAGTTACATCACATCTCTTTTCATGTAGTCCAGGGAGGTGCATCTCAGGTCATTCACACCCACATGGACAATGACTGAGTCATATTTGTACTTGTGGAGTGACCTGAGTGCATGTGT
The DNA here is from genome assembly GCF_019279795.1 of Protopterus annectens. NCBI lineage: Eukaryota > Metazoa > Chordata > Ceratodontiformes > Protopteridae > Protopterus > Protopterus annectens. Next base: position 1,763,507,404 of record NC_056739.1, read on the forward strand.
TATGTGGTGGATCCTGGCACCTGACAGACAACTGACTGTCATCTTCTCCTTGTTCAACCTAGTGAGTGGGACATCAGTGTGCCTCACAATTGAGTCTCCTATGATTAGTACTTTGGGCAAATTGTTTTGCATTAAGAACTTAGGTTGAGGGGCACACTGTGGTGGTGAGCTATGTGTTCTGGGGTTTGTGTTGTGTTGTGGTGGTTGAGTGCATTTCTCTCTCGGGAGTCTCTGTTGTTTGGGTAAATTTTTATTGAGAGCCTCTGCGAAGGTGGGTGTATGGCTTGTGTTTCTATGTGTGGGTTGTGATGGTGGGTGTTTTGGAGGGCTGTGTGTTTTATGTAGTGAATTGCAGGTGTTGACCTTCTCCTCTTGACCAGGTAGTCCGGTCTTGGCTGGAGCATGCAGTGTTTCCAGTTTGGTGATATAAGTGCATCTCTCACATGTATGAGTGTTGGGAGTAAGAGGAGAGCATTGTCTGTGTACATTAGACAGTTGCCACACTGTCTCAGAATGCCCAAGTGCACCAGGTTAGCAGGAAAAAGCATTGGAAATTGCCCTACAATCATACCAGGAGGGGTGGTCATAACTAATAAGTACTGGTGCTGTTACTGCGTAGGAACAGCTAGTGCTGATAGCACCTATGTGTGCGACAATAAATGCTGCAAAAGCCTGTTAAAGTGCTAGCTGCTTAAGCTAATTGAAGTGCAAGACGTAAAAGAACAAGCACATTCCAAGGGAAAAATTGAAGAGTAGACTTTCTGGCACTGGTAATAGTTTACCTCAGCTGAGTGCCACTGTGTCATACAAAAGATGGGCTTTTAAACCAGAAACCTGAAAGAGACAGAAAAACTGCCTTAATGGCCAATAAACTACAATTTCTGGGCCAGAAACCACTCCTCCTGTGGTAGATAGGCTACCTAGTGCTTACCACTCCCAATAATAAGCTAGAAGGCTTCCTTCCAACACAGAACGGTCTGGGGGGCTCAGAAACTTAAAAAACAGTTCTGCATACAGAAAATCTGTATCTGGACTAGACTAGTTACAGGAAAGGTGGGAAACAAGCTTAGAACCTTTTTTTCCCTTTTTTTGCAGAAAAGCAGTTAAAACGCTAGCAAAACACTTTAAATTCAATACAAGCTAGCACACTTGAGTGTGTAGCAATATCATGGCAAATACAGTTTAAATAAATGCAGATAAATTAAAAATAACAACAATAAAAAAAAGTCCAGAGAGCAGTAAATGATGAAAAAAATCAAAATGGAGGCACTTAGAGTATCTCTTTCTCCTCCCGTTGCTCTTGTGATCTGCAGGATACCAAAACTGGATTTGCAGAACTTAAATAACACTTAAAATTTAAACAGACTAAAAACAGCAGTAGTAAATGCAGCAGAGAAGATGCATTTGAACAATTTAGAGAACATATAGCAGAAAAACCAAGATGAAGTAATAGAGTTGGAGGAGGAAACATAAATATTAAAAAAAACAGCTGAATATTTTTTAAGTAAAGTGGAAAGGGAGAAAGGAGGAATAGAAGATAATTCAGGGTTAAGAAACTATGGGGGTTGGCCTTCTCAAATGTTCTCTCTGTATTAGGTAGAATAAGCTAATGATACTAGATGGGGAGGAGTGTCCCAGATCAAATTTACAGTGGGGCAGGCAACTGCAAAGCCACCAAGCATATGAACAAGACACCAATAGGGAGGGAGGGTGGAAAACTATGCAATAACTACTAGCTGCACTATTTTAGGCAGAAAATACTACAGAAATATTTATCACAGCAGAAAAACAGCAGTGAGCCACTAAATGAAAGTTTTAAATAGATAAAGGAGTAAGGAGACTCTAGAGAATGCTTTTAACTGCAAACAAATCAGTTATATGATACACTCCTTGGCAAGAAATCAGACAAATGCTTAACAAATGGAGAAAATTTCCAGTTAATACCTTTCACACAGTGAAACTAGCTAAAAAAGCTTTACAAACAGTGTGACTGTAACTAGCTAATAAAGCTTTATAAACAGTGTGACAGTAACAAACATTATTTAACAGGCTCTGGGCAGACAATTTTAGTATAACCACGCAGATTAGTTTATAGCAATAAAATACAATAAAAAGTATACAGCAAACAATAAAAAGTGCTATAAATGGCTAGAATAAGCAATAACTAGTAAAAATAAGCAACCCCCCCCCCCAGGATACTTATTGTTATATATCACAGATCAGAGTTGTGGTCAGTGCCCCTCCTCCACTCAGCTCAGTGTGTATAGCTGTGTTGATAGAGAAAAAGGGGGCAAGTACTGTCCCATTGTGAAGGTGTGTGGAAGATGAAGTAAAGGAGCTAACATTGACAGTAAAGTGATGATTTGAGAGATAATTTTGGAACCATGAAGGCATCTGGGATAGTGTCTGTTTCAACTATATGGTCAATAAAGATGGCATGGTTAGCTAGATTTAATGTACATGTTTTCTGATAAAACTAATAGTATTTACAGGCATTGTACTGTTGACACTAACTGTAGAACATTGGCTCTATGTTCTAGAATAAGGCATAGAGCCAAATATTCTACAGTTAGTGACAGCAGTATTATACTTGTGAAAACTACTAGTGATAACTTGACATAGAGCCAAATACTCTATAGTTAGTGACATCAGTACTATACCTGTGAAAACTACTAGTGATAACTATACAGAGAGCCGAATACTCTACAGTTAATGGCAGCGGTACTATACCTGTAAAATTATTAACGATAACTAGACATACAGCCAAATACTCTACAATTAGTGACATAAGTGATATATCTGTGAAAACTACTAGTGATAGCTAGACATATAACCAAATACTCTACAATTAGTAACAATAGTACTATGCCTGTGAAAAACTACTAGTGATGTCTAGGCATACAGCCATATACTCTACAGTTAGTCACAGCAGCACCATGGCTGTGAAACCTATAAGTAATGTTTAGACATAGAGCCAAATACTCTACAGTTAATGTCAGCAGTACTATGCTCATAAAAACTACTAGTGATATCCAACAAATAAATGCAGATCCTAGCAGTTTATGCTTGCTTGCTGCCAAAACAACCCATTTAGATTAAGGCTTGCTATTAACCCTTGGAGCATACACATCTAACTTAAAGTTTACAAGTTCAGTTAATGATGAGCATTCCAATAAAGCAGCTAGCTTTTTAGAAGATTTTTTGGTCACTGTGGAATATCCAGAGAACAAAAAAAAAGTTATGCATTACTGAGGATAGTATAGCTGTTAGTATTGTTTAGAATTTGCTAATGTATACTGTTTTTAAAGTCCATGGCTAGGGAGCTACAAGCACTATAGGGTGATACTGACCAGAAAGAAAAGGGTAAGGGACTTTAGTCAATGGAACAATGGTGGTGATCTTCCATTCAGGGGCAATTATAGTTGTACTAAGAGGAAGTATAAAGAAGAAGGGGAGAAGTTTAATGATGTATTGAGCAGTTTTTTAAAAGAATTTACACTGAAATGGATCAGCCCGGCAACAGCTAAAAGTAGGAGGTTAAGTGATGACTGTGTAAACAATATTTCTAAAAACAGACGATTTGAAATGACATTTAAGAAGACAGCAGAATTAGGAAAATGTGTTAGTGATAGCAGAAGAGAGAATACTAATAAATGGCGAGAGATGGAATGGGAGATAATAGTGAAGAAAAATGATTTTGTAGAAGGAATGTGGGAAAATGTAGCAGGATCAGTGACAGGCTAAAGAGAATAGGGAAAATTATATAATATTATCCCAGTATTTTTTAGATGGTTGAGTGCACAAGACCTTTGGGTTTGACAGAATTTGGACTTCCTGTCTTAACTTATTGCTTCCTACAAGAGTATAGTCATTAAAAAGCAGAGTTCATGTGTATTCTGTAAGAGTATACTCATCTTTAGAGGAGATTACCCTGTACTCCTGAACTGAGTATACTCATCACTGCTTCTAACATCTCCTGGTAAAGGTACATACAAAAAACTAAGGCCACAAAGTCGCATCTACAAGCCGACATTGCCAAACATGCCAGAGAAATGGACAGCATGTCTCGGGCAGAGCTTGAGTTCTTAAGGAATGCTTGCAAAATGTTATGAAAAAAATAAGACGTACACATTTATATTAATAATGCAAAAATAGTGATATTGTCATGTTGGAGATGGTGTATTCAAGCAGTGTTTGTTAATAAACCATAACATTAAAACATGGTGGACAACGTGGAGACATTCTAAGATATAAATGCTCTCTTGGAAAAGCACTTCTGACTATTACCTATATTTTCATAACTGCATTAATTTTATAAATGCTGTGTGATGTATAGGCATACAAATGGTACCGTCTTATACAAAACATTAAGACATACACTGTTGCCACTGACACGTGCCATCTAGCACAAATGTTTTATACATTAATATTATTTTGAAATATTGTGAAAATACTATATGTGTAATTTGCATAGATCTAGCAATATCACAAAACAGAAGTATGCTATGCACACTTGTCATACAACATTGGAAACCTCTTGAACATGTGAACAATTCTCTTAACTGATATTTGGATCTACCTTCTACACTTACAGAGATATAACAATTTGTTTGGTCATAACACTGGTAGTTTTGACAAACAAAACAGTTTTTCCGTCATAAATCTTTATGACAAAATCAGCATCTAAAAATAGACCTTTGATCCTTAAACCAGTGTATAGTCCATGCTGTATCAAAGAGCTAAAATAATTTTACATTTTTTGTAACTCATATCATCTATCAGATATTATGAATGTAATGAAGTGAGTTTTCAGAAGAGGATTTTTGAGTAAAGCTCTTAGGAAGTGAGTGGTTTCCTGGCTTAGAAGACCTCAGGATGCAAAGGTGTCAATTAGCCTCCTGCTGGTGAGGATTAAATGAGTTAACTTTTATTCAGGCTTCACATCTGACTGTAAAGAATAGATTGTGGTAGCTGGCGTTACAAATGCCCTTTCATAACTGCCAGTAGTAGTGCCTGTGCTTCATTTAAGTCTCCATGCCCGTAGTAAGCCAAGGGCAGTGATTTCCGTGAAGGTGCCTGTTTCTAGGTGGATAAAGAGTATTCTGAAGGGAGGTAGATTATAATGAGAAAAAACACTTTTAAATGGTTAAAGAAGAAGTATATAGACAGCCAGTCTATTGACAGCAACATAGTCATAGGGACCACCTCCTTATGGGAGGTGACAGTGCTGCAAGAGTTTATAGATATAAGGAGTATTTTAGACTTTAAAGGGATCAGATGTTCAGTAAAGGACAGCAATTAATCAGAGAGACCAGAAATAAAAATTAATGATATGTGTACTGTATATTGAGTATACCAAAGTTCAGTAATGAATCTGTGCAGATATTGAAATTTGATATGTAGGAACTATTGCTAAATGGTTATGGCTATATATAGAGCTAAGAGAAGATGGTGTATCTTGCCTGAGTCTATGTCGATTAACATTCGAGTCTCCTGATAAAAGTAGGTTAACTTTAGATTTTCATTGCAAAGGTTAAGCAAATTATTACAGTTGTATATAGAGAAGACCAGGCAGATAGGTGGATGCAGTGCAAACGTTTGCCATACTCAAGGTGTGCGATGGTGCCCAGCCAGGTAGGGACAAAATCAGATTTAAATGAATATGCTGTGAGAAGGGTGAAGTTGAATTTTTTTAGTAATGGTAGCATATTATCTCCAGTCCTTAAACTAGGGTGGTCAGTATAGAAGCAGTTATACAAGTAGAATCTTGTGGGCAAGAACATATTATCTGCCTTCAGCAAAGTCTGTATAATTTTACAGATACCATGGTTACATGTACATATATAGGATTCAGGTGTATTGGCTTTACAACAAATACATCTGAAATTTATGGAGTGTATGTTTCACAGATTCTAAGAAGAAGCTGTGATATTGCTGAGGGTATACCAGGTTGGGGGGGGGGTGAATGAGGGCATTAGCTGAGTTCAGTGCCATCAGACAGTAGTGCAAAAGGACAATAAAATGTCTGATAAGGATAAAGGCACAAGAGTAAGTATATTGTTAGTTCTGAAGTGAGTGGAGTTTAACTGTGGAAAGTATGAGTTAGGAGTGATGTGTCTGCTGGTCTAGGAGGAGTTTGGCAAGGGTGAATGGAGTTTGGCATGTGCACAAAAGACATAGTGTTGAAGCTTGGTAACTGTACGTACAAAAAGATTTAGGTTTGTTGAAGAAAATGACATGATTTACAAAAGCTGTTTTGAAGTAATGAATGAAAATTGATCATAGGGCAAACCCAGACCTAGCGACATGGATCTACAAAAAGACAAACAGGGAAGATATTACTAACACTATTACAATGAGTGAGAAATACATAATAGGGGTCAGGTGTAGGACTAATTAGCAAACAAAAAGGCAATTAGAAACTGTTAACTCAACATTATTACTGAAGAGGGAAGAAAAAGATATGATAAAAGAAATACAGTGTAATAAACAGAATGAGATGAACTGAGTGTAAGAACAGCTGAGAGTATTAAGCTGGGCCTTAAACATCAGTGCAGGGAAGGGTGATGTCCACAATAACTGCAGAGTTGACCTTTGTACACAATAACTGAAAGGAGGAACATAAACAGTGCTGTGACCTCTGACACATGGCTGAGCAGCCTTTGTACACAATAAGTGAAAGGAAGAACATAAACAGTGCTGTGACCTTGGACACATGGCTGTGCTATTAGAAGACTGTATATGAGAATCTGAGGTTAGGAACTATGTAAGCTCAAGGGCAGTAAATGCAAGTTTAATGGAGGAGAGAACTGAGACTTATACATATTCCTTAGCAGTACAGTAGAAAATATAAACTAGAACGAAGTTCTACAGAGATAGCAATAATACTACAAATCAAGGACAGACGTATAACAGATGAAAGAGTGAAATGTGTGCTGGAGAGGAAGAGGATATCTGCCACTGTACTCAATCCTGCCACTCAATGGCATGTAATAAATGCTGTGCATATTTAAATGTAACAGCTGATAACACTGGCAATCTGTTCTTTGTGTCAAAGGCTGGATGATTTTCTTACCATTTTTAGAAGTAAATCTAGACTTGATGATGAGTGCACTTGTGCAATTGGCATGGCTTGAAGAACTGTTGTTTCATATATTAATGACTGGACTGGTGAAATAAATAATGTTAGGTGAAGAACACATACATAGAACACATTTAGGAATGATGCATCTATTGTCTGCAAAGATCATTCAACCCCTATGAAACAAGACAATGCCCCTGACAACTTTGGAATTCTGGATACAAGTATTCAGCAATCTGAGGATCTGGTTTGTTTAGAAGGAAACAAAAAAAAAGAAAGGCAGAAATTCACAAGAATTAACAAGTAAGAAAAAGAAACTGAGTAATGATTGTAAAAGAAAGAGAATACATACTAAAAAGGAAACTGCTTTGCTATGTATGACACAAGTTACAGGGAATGATAATATTTTTATATCTGAAAACCTTCAGTCTACAGAAAAAGCATCATTTTTCCAAAAGAGAATGTAGAAAAAAGAGGCAAGGGGCAGGTGAAAAGGAAGAAATCAAAATTGAATGTTGAAGGATTGAAGAACATTACTGTAAGAAAAAAGAAGAGAAAGACAAATGTTGACTACATGGCTCAAGCTGTGGATTTACAATACCAGGTGGATGAGACTTTAATACGCAATGAAAACAGTGGGATTAATAAGACTAATGGTGATGAAGATCATTCCTTTGTAACAAATGATAGAGCAGATATTACTGTATCATAAGCTGAAGATTCTCCAAAGCTGGAGAGCAAAGATATTCTTGTAATTGAAGATTCAGTTATTAGAGGAACTGATACTTACATTTGCAGAGAAGATAATGAACATTGAATAGTATTATGCTTGCCAGGAGCAAAAATAGATGATGAGAGACAAGCCTTGGAATGCCTTAATGTAAAGAAATATAGATTGTTTTTATTCATGTTGGTACAAATGATGTCATCCGCAAGGATTTTCTAACCGTTAGTAGGGAACTGACAGCCCTCTTAGATAGTATAGCTTGTACTGGTGTTAGGATTTATTTTTCACAAATCTCCTATAGAAAGGATAGTGCCTGTTCGATTCTCAGCTAAAGCGTCCTCTGTGTGGAGACATGCGTGAATGGGCGTAGCTTCGTTGAAGGTTGTGCGTCAGAGCTGGCAACTCGGTACGTAAAAATCTACTGCCAATAATTAGTGGACCGGCGTTCCGCTGTGGCGACCCCTAACCGGGAAAAGCCGAAAGATACAACAACCTATAGAAAGGATAGTCAGGTTCTGTGAATGAAAAGATTTTTTGGATAAACACCTACATGGAAAAATGTTCTGTTTTAAAAATGGAAATGTGTAGAGCATCCAAGCCTAGTTTTGCGCACACATGTTCAGACAGGATTGCATACATTTGTCAAGATCAGGGAAGAGAATTTTTGCAGCAGATATTTTGCAATATTTGACAAACACTAGGCAGGATTTTTGCCAGGTCGAAAATTTAACATTTCACAGACAGCAACATTTGATGCATCTCTGATGGTTGTTAATACTTTGAGCATTAATAATACATTTTTATTAGAAAATTTGCTACATTCCCATAAGATTGATGTTATTATTGTTTTTGAAACATGGTTAAAGAACAATGACTGGAAACCAGTTCTGTCATGGTATGAATGCTTTTACTGTAACAGACATTTTAACAAAAAATCAGGTGGATGTGTTATGATAGGGATTAAAGATAGTTATGAGACCTGTGATTATTAAATGTTCATTGTTAACACCAATACTAAAGACTGTGTAACTGTGACAATAAAGACAACCCTGGAACATATAACAATTGTTGGAGTGTATAGACCACCAAAGTCAGGTGCAGATGACCTAGAGGAATTCATACATTTCTTGTATGAAATACAGAAAGGAAGAATAATATTAGCTGGAGACTTAAATTTACCAGCAGCAGACTGCAATAATATTGGTTCAACAATGTTACTAAGGAAATTGTTCACAACATATATTCAGTACAACAATTGCTTCAGATTGTAAAAGAACCTACCGGGGAACTGAATATACTAGACATTGCTTGTGTTCCTACAGAAATTAATGTTACTTCAAGTCAAGTTTTACCAGGGTTGATGTGCAGTGATCATGGGGTTATAAAGGTTAATTTGTTGCTAGATAATTCTGCCAAAGTGAAATCTAAACCAGTGCACAGAAGGTTAATTACATGTATTATGGAAGCAAAACAGTCACTATGTAAAACTTAACTGGAGTGAGGTGTTCAGTGGAAAACCTGCAGATGGAATGTGGAAGGTTTTGAAAGATAAATTGTTTGAGTGCAAAAAAATAAAAAAAAATGTTTAACATCAGGATCTAGGTATACAACATAAGGGGGATATATTTCCATAAGAACAAGATATCTGATTAAGGTGAGAAAAATATATAAGAAATGGAAGAGAGGTCAAACTACAACTTTGAAAACTGAAATAAACAAGCGGGACAAACAGATTAAGCATAGTGTGAGGCAAGCTCAAGAAAATTTATATAAGATATTGAGCACAATAGGAAGAAGTAAAGGCACACAAATTAATAAACTGTGTGCAGATTCTAAAATTTATTCTCAGACACAACAAATTATAGATATATTTGCAAAATCTTATACAAAAACAGTTTGGCTCCACAAAGGGGGTGATACGTTGTCCTAGTGACATCCAGGTAACCCCAGATACTGGAATGAAATTAGATTATATTGAAAAAGAACTGCACAAACTGGATCCAAACAAAGCACAGGAAGGAGATGGAATTTGTAACAATGACCCGAGAACACTTCAGCAAAGAACTTATGGTACCATTATATCTATTATTCACTAGGTCATATAAATATAGGGAGATTCCTCAAGATTGGAGACGTGATTATTAAACATGTCTTTAAGGGAAAGGGGGGTAGAACAAACCCAGAGTCATATAGACCTTTAAGTCTACTTTCATGTTGTGGAAAAATAATGGAGACAGTAATACTGGATAAGTTACTGTCAGAACTGGATAGGTTGGGACTTGAAACCATATAGCAGCATGCATATGTTGAAAATAAATCTATTTCCACTTGTAACATGATGTTCTATAACAATACATTAATAGCTATGAATGAAAAACTGTGCTGTGATGTAATTTATATAGATTTATCTTCAGCATTTGGCAGGGTCATACACAAAACACTGATCAATAAATTAGTAGAACTAGGTATTGATGTACTCTTGATAAGATGGATAGCTGCATGGCTTACAAATAGGACATGGCAAGTATCATACAGCAACTGGACAGGTGAAATCTTTGGTTACAGTCAGGGTGTCCCACAGGGCTCCATCCTAGGCCCTTACTTGTTTATATTGTATCAAAACCTAACTTTTTCATCTGAGGTATTCTACAGTCTATATGCAGATGACCTGAAATTGCGTAAACTGATTGCATGTGTTACAGAAAAGACATGTCTGCAAAGTATCTTGACTAAATTGACCATTTGGGCAGAGGAGAATAATATGCTGATAAATGCATCAAAAACTAAGCATATGAGATTTGGGAAACATAAATTAAAATGTGAATATTTAATACAGTGCACAGGGATTGAAACTGTGGACTCATTTAAGGACCTGTGTATATGGGTAGATTCAGCTATGAGTTTTTCTGATCATATCAACCAATTGGTTAATGATAGTTATAGAATTATAGATTGTATAAAAAGATTTATAAAGTCTAGGAAATCAAAAATGTTAGTTACATTAGACCCAAATTTGAGCATGGAATAACAATATGGAAACCCTATAAGAAAACAAGCATGAGTAAACTGGAAAGAGTACAGAGGAAATATGCCAAGAGCATCCATGGATGTGAAAATCTAAGTTATTATGAAAGACTAAAATATCTGAACTTGTACAGAGTCTCTTACAGATATCTAAGACAAGATCGTATTCGGGTATATAGTGCATTTAGAGACAACCACCCCTGGGAATGTTTGGGCTTATCAAAATGTACTAGAGAGTCATCAGACAACCTATGTAGAAGATTCTATAGGAATGAGAAGTATACTAATTGGTTCTCTGACAGAGTAGCTAATGCATGAAACAGACTACCAAATTACATTAAAGCAAGTACTATTTAAGATATTTTTAAGAACAGCCTGGACACTTATTATGGGAACAAGTGTTTTGATATATTGGCAAGCTAGAAGGGCATTAATGCTTGAAATATTTGTATGTAGATAATCCATAAATATGATGCATGGCTACAGGACAGAGAATACTGTAAGGGTAAGAGAACTGCTGCCCCATATGAGTCCACCAAATGCCTGTAAAGAGTAGAATATGATATAAATTGTGAAGAGTAGAATACAATATAAAGTGAACTGTTATAGCATTATATAGAGGAGGTTTGGCAAAGAAAGGGCCCTTAAATGCCATTAAAAGGATTAACTAATCTGCAAAACCTCTGCCCTCTTGCTTAAGTTCTTCAAGTTTTTGGGTTTCTAATACCACAATGGGACTGTATCCCATTCCTAAGTCAATGTACTGATAGAGTTCATAAAATTAGTACTCTTTCAGTTTTTGATGTTAGCCAAGAATGTTCTTCTCAGCACCTGCAATGTGCCAATAATTGCTTCCTTCTGTATTTCATATGGGGTTACATGTATTGGTAGCATATCTAAGTATGATTATAAATTATTTTTCTATTAGACCCATTGCTCCCATACTTACACTCGAACTGTCTGGGTATCTTTCTTCCTCTAATCAAACTTTCAAACAAACTAAAACAGCTAAACTTCACCAAAATAACAAAAAGATATGCACCGAAACTCCAAGAATAAAATTTAATAACATTAGCGCTTTCGTTATTAAATAGTATCTTTCTTCCTCATTACTGTCATTTCTGCTAGCAAATCCTGACATGATATTTTACAACTTTGTGTCTGTCTGTACAAAAGACGCTGTAATCACTGGTTGTAGCAATTTCAATGATCAGTGCTACTTTTGTCCTTTTATCATGGACTACTCTATTTGTTTTTCTTGCATCTATTTTTGAACTGTTGGTAAAGGGGGATCCCATGTGATATGTACTTCATCATTGTCAGTAATGCTTTGTGGTTCATGTCGCCAGTACTTCTCAGTTACGTCTGTATTGTGGTGTATGCATAATCCCCATTGTAATAGTCACCACATTATTGTGCCTTTCAGTATAAAAACCCTCTGGCATGAGTGAATCACACCCAGCAACAAGATGCGCAACCATTTCAAGTTCTTTTTTACCCAGCCTGAGTTTGTCAGTTTTTCCCACCTTTTCAATGGATTTTATAAACCAGCATGTGTACAGTCCACTATCCTGGGTTGCTGTTAGTAACATTTCATCTTTTGGTTTCAATTTACTTCTCCTTAGCCATTCTTTTTTCAAATTTTGGTCAACATGAAGTTGTTCCAGGAGATCTCTTGTGCTTTGCACTACATTTAAGAATTGTCCACATTTCTTTCCTTCTCATCTGATGATTCTCCTTATTTTCTTTCTTTTGTTGTTTTTTTTGGCACATTCAGTAGCTATTTAATTTTTGTCTACTTCTGGTTTAATTTCCATTCCTGCTTGATATCTAATTCTTCTTCTAAACCAAGCAAAGACCCCCATCTTACACTTTTCCTCATATTTTAAAACTTTCACTATGTTTGGATCTGATGAGACATGCAGTCCCATGACTGCAGAGGACTGACGTCAGTAAATAATGACATATATAAGTTTCTGACTTCATGTCCTTTGGAAATTACATGCTAACACAAATCCTGTCATTCTAGCAACTTTCTAAATTAGAAAGAGCAATATTTAAAATGTGTCCCTATTTTGGGCATTTGTATCCCCATTATTTAAGGCTTTGTCCAGATTTCTCGTTCTAAGAGGTTGAGAGGAATGCATACTTCTCAACTATCCAGATTTTTGCAGATTGTCCAGATATTTGTCTTGTATTTTTGCCCTGTTCACTGTTCTTCAAAATGTGTGTTTTTTGAAATAACTAAATAGTGTCATACATTTAAGTTTCAGACTTCATTTCCTTCAGAAAAATGCATATTAAGACAAATGCTTTTCTTCTGGCAATTTTCTAGGTCTGTAAGAGCAGTATTTAAAACATGTCCCTATTTTTGAGGCTTTGTCCCCTCATTATTTTAAGCTTTGTCTAGATTTCTTGTGCTGAGAGGCTGGGATGTATGGAGGTATGGTATATAATGCCCTAGTTAGGGGGGAGCGGAGGTTAGTCAATTAACTTAATCAGGCTTGACCCTGTGATTTGGTTAAAGAAGGCAAGAACCTTAATCCTCTACACCAACTACCGGATTGCTGACGAAATTGTGAGCTTCAATGGAGACAAGAGTCTGAATTCTTTACACCAACTACCAGACTGTTGATGGAATTGTGAGTTTGAGTTTCAGTACATTTTCAGGAAATTATGAGTTTCAAATGCATTTTCAAGGGATTATGAGTTTCAGTTCATATTCATGGAAGTATGAGTTTAAAGGGAAGATAGGTTTACTGTTGCTCATGCTAAGTCTGTTTTCAATGTACAACTAACTGTTTTGTTTATCAAATGGCAGTCACTGTTTGTGCTATAGACTTTGAAAGCAGTGTTAGTAGCATAATTGCCTTTGGTGCAGAAGGCTGTGGATACTACTCCCACTCCATGCAGAAGGATTGCCCTTTTGATTGCTGATTATTTGGTGCATTTTAAGGGGGAATAAAGGGTCTGCATTCCTGAGTGTGTCCTCCTTTGTACGAGATGCCTAGTAACAATGAACTTTTTGTCATTTTGTCAGTCATTACTTATTGCAATATTACCAGCTTACCAATTTTTTTAACAAAACATAGGCAATCAATTCTTCAAAGGCAGCAGGCATTGAATTTGTAAGTGAAACACTGAAATGTAATGTTTGCCAGTAGCAACCACTTCATTAGTTACAGATCTCTTTAATGTGGAATTATTCAGATGACTTTTACTTCTGCAAAGATAGTACTTATTGAGTGATATTGGTGGACTGTAATTTCAGAAGTCTGAGTGGCCTTTTATGATTGAAACTTTCTCAATGTTTTTTTTTTTTTTGTTATTATTGGTTCAGACATTTTGTTTCATTGCTTACTGGAAGAATGTTCAAAACTACAAATTTAAAACACATTTTAACAAGTAGTGCTGTATTATACAATGAATATAATTTAATACAATCAAGAAGCAAAGAACACATACATGTATGCATGGCCCTAAAAATGTGTGCAAGAAACCTATAGTTGAAAACAACCCAAAGGTAAACTCAATCCTCCATTGGTTGGATGCATTTTCTTTGAAAATGGATTTTCATGCTGTTTCAATGAATCTGAGTTTCAATGGCAGAGAAGTTTATTGTTCATGCTAAGTCTGTTTTCATTGTGAGACTGCATTGTGTGTTTAGCAAATGGCTATCAGTGTTTGTGCTATCTTATTTCAATATCTGTAATCATTGTAGAAGTAAATAAGAAAACAGTATGTGCACTGACAGGTTTGAACAGTGTTTATGGTAACTGGGGAGGAATAGCAAAATAATGGAAAATTAGAATGGCTGATGAGGGGGCTGCTGTGAGGGGTACTGGGTTGCTGCAGGATGGGCTGCTCTTGGGGAGGGGGTTGTTGCAGGATGGGCTGCTCTTGGGGAGGGGGTTGTTGCAGGATGGGCTGCTCTTGGGGGGAGGTGCAGATCTGCGGATTGTTGAACTCAGCTGAAGTGGCAGTAGCCTAAGCCAGGTGCATTCTGGACGGTCATTTATGAAATAATAACAGTAAAAATAATAATAACGATGATGACAACAATGGTGATGGTGATGATAAAATAAGACTTAATGTAGTCAAGAAACTGGAATAACTTTGACCCTGCTGTTATTGTGTTTTCAGGTTAATACAGTTTCTACCTTGCTTAGTCTTCTTTTTTTTCTCATTTTTTTCATGACTGCAAGTTGGCCCCATTTCTGTTAGATTTTTAAAGTCATGCAAGAAAAATTAATGTCTGTGCTGTGACTGAAACCTGGTTCAAGGCTCCTGAGAGCACCCCGGCACTATCAGGTTTTACCTCATATCATGCATTCCGGCCCCAAAACCTGGACCATACCACAAAAGGAGGGGGTGTATCCATATTCATCAAGGATACCCACACCTCCAGGTTGGTGGCTATGCACGAAGCATCGGAAACCATCCAGGTGCAATTAATCATAGGCAAAACTGCTCTACAATTTGTAGCATGCTACAGGCCACCCTCTCAAACTCAGGAAACCCACACAGCCTTCCTGAAGACACTGGAGGGTATAAATGTATCACCAAACACCATCATATTGGGTGACTTCAACTACCCGAATATAGACTGGGAACATTACTCAAGCCCCAACTTTCTAGCCCAAAGGTTCCTGGAGTTCATAAATTCAAATGCCATGGAACAACTAGTCACCATCCCCACAAGAGGAGAAAATACACTAGATCTCATCATCACAAACATGGGGACAAAATGCTCCACACAGGAAGTATATCCCTCTTTGGTGAGATCAGATCATAAACTAATCTCACTAGAAATCCACACACCCCCCACCCCAAACAAAAAAGACCACAGTGAAGAACTTCTCTAAAGCAAACTTCACACTACTCAAGACAGGTGTGGTATCCTTCAAGGCCCCCGAGCCAATGGAAACCACAACCCAATCTGCAGAAGCCCTTACAAATGCCTTCTATGAACACCTTCAGGACTGCATGGATCAGGCAATCCCAAATAAAACCAAGACTCTTTCCACCAAGGGCAAATGTCCAGTCTGGTGGACCCCAGCCATAAACAAACTTTACAATAAGAGGAGAAAGCTATTACATGATAGAGCAAAATCCCAAAAAGGGAAGGCATCTTTGATCAGTACTAGCAAGAAACTACGATCCCTCATAAAATCATCCAAGGCCAACTTTGGGAAAAAAATTGCCATAGATTCAAAAGACAATCATAAGGCCTTCTTCAGCTATGTCAGAAACCTGGGTGGAAACTCCCAGATATGCTCAGAATTAGTCCAAAATGATACAAAATCACTGAACCCACAGACATTGCCAACATACTGGCAGACAGGTTCAGCACAAACTTCACCCCTCTCCCCAAAGGAGAGATAACTATCCCAACAGAGTGTAGCCTCCCAGACATCTCAAATGCGCAGGAGAAAGCTGCTCTCTCTAAAGCTAAAAACACAGCATCAATGGGACCGGATGGTGTCCCCGGCTGTGTGCTACATGAACTCAATGAAGAACTAAACCCGCACATAAGGCAGCTGTTTAATCTTAGCCTTACCACAGGACATGTGCCCAAGGAGTGGCGTCACGGCAACTGTGGTCCCACTCCACAAAGGCGGTGCCTCTACGGACCCTGGTAATTACCACCCCATAAGCTTAACAAGCCTGGTCTGCAAAGCTATGGAGAGGATCATAATGGAACTCATAAACAAGGACATAGGGGACTTGCAGACCTTGGACCCAACCCAGTTTGGCTTTGTCAAGGGCAGATCTTGCCTTTTGAACTTGGTCGACTTCTTCGAAACAGTTACCAAGGCCATTGATGAGGGAAAGGCAGTCCATACAGCCTACCTTGACCTTGCAAAAGCTTTCGACACAATACCCCACTCGGGTATCATAGAGAAACTTACCAGCTTAAATGTAAACCCATATGTCACAATATGGGTTTCAAACTGGCTAAAGGACAGAACCCACAGGGTTAGAGTTGCTGGAGCCATGTCAGACTCCAAGCCGGTTACAAGTGGTGTCCCACAGGGCTCAGTCCTTGGTCCCCTATTGTTCAGCATCTACTTCTCAGAAGTACAGGCAAACATAGGAGGACTATGGCTGACAAAGTTTGCGGATGACTGCAAACTGGGTGCCATAGTGGATAGTACATCGGACACAGACATCCTTCAGAGGGGTCTCACAGAAACTGATAGCTGGTGCCAGAGCCATGGCCTGAAGTTAAACGCAAAAAAGTGTATAGTCATACCCTTCGGGAAAAACAAGGTAACCCCAAGCTACCATATAGATGGCAACCCACTAAGCACAGAAGAGGTTATCAGGGACCTGGGTACCCAGGTTGACAGTGGCCTCTCGTTTGACACTCACGTTGCTAAAGTGGTTCGAAAGACTTTCTACATTGCCCATCTGATCATGAAGGGATTCACATCCAGATCAAGTGAGGTCATTGTTCCCCTGTACTCTTCACTTATCAGACCAATGATCGAGTACAATGCCCCATTCGGGATGTATCTCACCCGACACTTGCAGCAATTGGAGAGACCCCAAAAGTTCCTCACCAAAAGGATAAAGGGACTCCAAAACCTGTCATATATTGCCAGACTGAAGAAACTCCAACTCTATTCAGTTGCATACTGTCTGCTCAGAGGTGACCTGTGCCTGACATACAAGGCCATGACCAACCCGGAATTAATGGACATGCTCCACCTCAAAAAATCCAAATCCACCAGAACCACTAGAGCAAGCGACTTAAACCTTAGCACGGATATAAATAGGACATGCTGGAGGGATAGATTTATCACCCAGAGACTCCCCATGCTGTGGAATAAAATCCCGGTCCATGTGAGGAAGAGCACCTTACTGGCTCTGTTCAAGAGAAATCTTGACCGGTGGATGGGAGATCGTAGGTTTACCCCGGGAATCATCTCTGTGTCACTGCTGGACAGAGGCACAACAAACTAATGGGCACATTATTTCTAACATAAGGGGTGGCGTAAGCCACATAACTTTGGGCTAGGCTTATAAATGCCTTAGGGCAGATAGCCTAGTATAAACCTATGAACCTATGAACCTATAAAAATCACAATAAAAATACTGTGCGATTTTTATCCTGTTTACAAAAAAGTTATTAAAGCATCTTGCCTGACTTTAAGCCTTCAGTTAGGTTATTTATTATTATTTTTTTTAAGTTGCCCAGTTTTTGTTGCACTTCTGTTTTATTTAATTGAACAAATGAAAAAGAAATGCAGCAGGTTGAGCTTGAAAGTGATAAACAGCTTTTGCTCACAGTTCTTATTTATAAATCAAAACCTCAAAGATCAAGGGAAAAAGCCAAGAAAAAGGTCCAAGGCCCAGAATCAGGGAAAGATTTTAAGTGTAACATTGTTCTTATATGCTTAGTTGCTAGAATAACAGATTTTAGCATGCATTTTCTGAAGGATATGATGTCTATAAATCTGAAACTCAAATATCCATCATTATTTAAGTTTTGCAATCCTCATAAATTTGCCAGAAAACCACAAATCCTATGAGGAAGAGACCAAAAATACAACACAAAATCAGGGATAGTCAAATGTATGCTCTGATCTGTCAACCTCTTAGGGCAAGAATCAAGGAGAGAGTGTGAAAGGTTCAAAATCATGGGCAAATTTTAAGCTTTACTCTTGTCACCAAAGTAATAGATGAAGGTAAAACAGTTCACACCACATTACCTTGACCTGGCCAAGCCTTTTGACACAATCCCCTACTCAGGTATAGTAGAAAAGTTGAACTGCCATCTGGCTCACAAGATGCAGGAGATCAAAATAGGGAAGGCTCTCTTTAGAAAGAGACCAGTCACCAATGGAGTCTTCCAGGATTCAGTGCTGAGACTTTTCCTGTTTGGCATCTACTTCTCAGAGTTAAAAGGAAATAGCAAAGGACTTTGGCTAACTAGGTTTGAGATGACTGCAAGCTAAGAGCAATTATTGAATCCCCAAATTACTTAATCATCATGTAGGAAGGTTTATCCCAAACAATAACTGGTGCCACAATAATGAATTGAAACTAAACGCCAAAAAAAACATTATTGTTTCCTTTGGGAAGTTGACTTCCCCAGGGGACTACCAAATTGCCCCCCCCCCCCCCCACCGAGAGTTGACCCACTTGTTTGGCATTTGGGAACTTGTGTGAGAAGTGACCTAACATTCGACCAACATATTCCCAGTGTCATAAGAAAGTCTTTCTATATTGCAGAGTTTATGAACAAAGTTATTGTGACTAGATCTAGAAATGTTATTGTCCCCCTTTACTAAGTCCTCATTAGGGCAATCATTTTGCATAATGCCCACTTTGGCATGTATCTGTTCAGATACATGTAACAACTGGAATGTCCACACAGATACCTTACTAAAAGGATATAAGTGCTAAACAATAGGTCTTGCATGGGCCACCTCAAAGCCTTATCACTATACTCTATATCCTACAGAGTGCTATGATGTGACCTGTGTCTGGCATACAAGGCATCCTCCAACTCAATACTGATGGACCTACTGAACATCAGCATGCCAAATGTCATCGGAAATACTCAGTCCCGTTATCTAAATAGAATGGTGTGGTGAGATGGATATATATCACAGAGGATACTACTGTTCCAGAACAGACTCTTCATTCAAGTAAAACAAAGCTCATCCCTGTCCATATTCAAATGCAACTTGGATCTAAGGATGGGTAACAGAAAATGAACCCTAGGATTGCCCCTCGTGCTACTAATGGATAGGGTCAGTTCCTAAAAGGCTGCATCCCTTACATGGGTCCCCTCAAATTATCTATGGTGTGATCACAGTTATCCTTACTAGGGCTAATATATAATTATCCGTCATGGGAAGGGTAAGACCAATCAGGAAATGTTAATTCACATTTATTCTAACTAGGGCTAATGTACAATTATCAGCCATGGGAAGAGTAAGACCAATCAGGAAATGTTAATTCACATTTATTGTCACTAGGGCTTCTTCTTCTTCTTTTGGCTTTTCCCAGTTAGGGGTGGCCACAGCAGATCATCTGTCCACTCGTGATTGACAGTGGAGTTTTACGGTGTTGAGTTGCCAATTGCCAACGCGGCACCCACCCTTCCACAGAAGGCACACACACATGCACACACTCACACCTAAGGCCAATTTAGAGTGTCCAATCCACCTACTGCATGTCTTTGGGATGTGGGAGGAAACCGGAGCACCCAGAGGAAACTCAAGCGACCACAGGGAGGGCATGCAGACTCCGCACAGAAGGCACCCCAGTCGGGAATCAAACTGGAGAATCTCTTGCTGCTAGGCAGCAATGCTAACCACTGCACCACTGTGGCCGCCAATTTATTCTCACTAGGGCTAATATATGATTATCAGCCATGGGAAGGATAAGACCAATCAGGAAACATTAATTCAAGCAACAAACAGGAAACTGGCTAAGCTTAAAATGTTCTTTAAGTGAACCTATGCTGAGATAGTAAATAGTTTTAAAAACATTGCTCTTTTTAGACTACTAAGTTCCCCTCTCACCCTCCACCCACCCTCATCTTTAACAGCTTCTGGCACCACTGATCATCTATGTAATGTTTTTCATAAAAACTGTTGTATTAATGAATACACATTTTTGTTTGAAACATTTGTCAGTTTTTCTTGTGTAAGATTTTTCTTTTCTCTATTTTTCTCTTAATCCTTCTAAATATTTCATATCTGGAAAGTATGTGTTTCTTGTACAGCAGCAACATTACATAATAGGTTCATAGGTTCATAGGTAGGTACTAGGCTATTGGCCCTAGGACCTATATAAGCCTAACCAAAAAGGTACCCTGGCTTTCACCACCCAAGAAAATTATTTTCCTGTGCCATTGTCGAGCAAAGCCAGAGAAGTGATCCCCGGGGTGAATTTCCTATTTCCTATCCAATCATCAAGATTTTTCTTGAAGAGTGCTAATGAGGAGCTTTATTTGATATAGATAGGTAGTTTGTTCCAGAATATGGGAAGTCTCTGGGACAGGAATCTATCCCTCCAGCATGTTCTGTTTATTGTGGTGACAAGGTTTAGGTCCCTAGAACATGTAGCTCGGAGAGATTGGGATTTCTTTAAATGGAGCATGTCCAACAGCTCTGGGTTTTACATAGCTTTGTATGTTAGGCATAGATCACCTCTAAGCAGGCGATATGCAATGGAGTAAAACTGGAGTTTTTTGAGATGGTCTGCATAGGGCATCTATTTGAGGCCAGCAATCCTCTTTGTGAGGTATTTCTGCAGCCTTTCTAGTTGCTGTAGATAGACAAAGGTACGATGTAAACACACTAAACTGAATAAACGAAAATTCAATGACTTCCCTTCCTCAGACAAAAGCATATGCTTGCAAGCTTCAATAAATAGCAAGCCTTAATGCCTTTGGTGGCTCTGTTTATATTTTGTTTGCTTTTGTTTTTTATTTAGTCTTTTTTTGCCCACCTTTTCTAAAAAGGTTTAGATTAAATTAAATTTTATCTTTTCTATGTTGATTTATTTGTTTTCTGCTATGTAGCAATTTTGTAAGTGTTGGTGTCCTTGGCACTTTTTAATTTATTTTTATTACAGCTTGTGCCTTTTTAAAGTTCTGCTTTATGGGTAGTATTTAATTCCTAAGCTTACATTTGGCTTTTTAACTGATTTATCTTTAAAGAATGTCTGATTTTTGTTAATTACTTGATTGTTTAATTTATGCATTAAGGCTTGCTATTTATTGAAGCTTGCAAGCATATGCTTTTGTCTGAGGAAGGGAAGTCATTGAATTTCCCGAAAGCGCTCATGTAATAAAGTGTCTGTTTGTTC
Source organism: Protopterus annectens (assembly GCF_019279795.1). NCBI lineage: Eukaryota > Metazoa > Chordata > Ceratodontiformes > Protopteridae > Protopterus > Protopterus annectens. Next base: position 1,763,529,069 of record NC_056739.1, read on the forward strand.
TGCCTGAAGCAACTAGTCCTGGTTTTCGTTTATTCAGTTTAGTTGCTGTAGATGTCTTGTGAGGTGCATACCAAAAGGGGCGTTGTACTCTATAATGGGTCTAATGAGTGATGAGCAGAGGGAAATAATGACCTCTTTTTTCCTGGATGAGAAAACTTTTGTGATGAGGTGTGCCACATAGAAGGATTTCCTGACTACTGTGGTGATGTGACTATCAAAGTAGAGACTACTGTCCACCTGTGTCCCAAGGTCTCTTATCATACTTTCAGTGTTAAGTAGACTACCGCCTAAGTGGTAGTTCATGGGTACAGAGTTTTTACCAAAGGGGATGACAATGCACATTTTGGCACTGAGCTTGAGGCCATGGCTTTGACACCAGACATCTGTCTCAGTGAGTCCTTTTGTAGGATGTCCACATCGTTAGGAGTTTCGATTATGGCTCCTAGTTTTCAGTCATCTGCAAACTTCATTAGCCAAAGACCTTCTGTGTTAGCCTGTACTTCAGAGAAGTAGATACCAAACAGGAGAGGACCCAAGACTGAACCCTGTGGTACTCCACTTGTCACTGGTCTGAAGTCGGATTTGGAGTCTGCTACTTTCACAGTGTGGGTTCTATCAGTAAGCCAGTTGGCAGCCCATCTTGTGACATAGGGATTTATGCCTAGTTTAGTGAGTTTATCTATAATTCCAGAGTGTGGGATGGTGTCAAAAGCCTTGGAGAGATGTAAATAGGCTGTGTGAACCACCTTACCCTAGTCTACGCTTTGGTGACTGCTTCAAAGAAGTCTATCAGGTTTAGGAGACATGATCTGTCTTTTACAAACCAGAACCATTTGGGGTCCAGAGTTTAGAGATCTCCAATGTCTTTGTTTATAAGTTCCATGATGATACGTTCCATGGCCTTGCAGACCAGGCTCGTCAGGCTAATGGGGCAGTAGTTCCCGGGGACCATGGTGGCTCCCCCTTTGTGGAGTGGGATAACTATCACTGTGCGCCATTCAGTGGGCACAAAACCTGAGGTGAGGCTATGATTGAACATGGTACTTAGGTGGGGTGCCAGTTCATTCTGTAGTTCATGTAGAACGCAGCCTGGGAGGTTGTCAGGTCCCATGGATGCTGTGTTCTTGGCTTTGGAGAGTGTTGTTTTTACCTGTGCAGCCATGATTATAGGAACTTTGCATTCTTCCAGTATAGAGATGGGCCCTTTAGGGGGTGAGAGGGGAGTAAAGTTAGCACTGAACCTATCTGCCAGAATGTTGGCAATATCCGTTGGTTCTGTATATTTTGTGCCATTGTGCTGTAACTCAGAGCAAATCTGAGTGTTACCATTGAGATTCTGACATAGCTACAGAATGCTTTGTAGTTGTCTTTAGAATCTGTGGCGATTTTGTTTTTGTAACTAGCTTTGGAGGATTTTATGATTGATCTCAGCTTCTTACTGAGGCTGACCAGGGAGTTCCTCCAGTCATGAGATTTTACTCTTTTTTGCAACAGTTTCTATCTTGTGTTGTAGAGTTTGTTTATGGCAGGCGACCACAAGATTGGCTTCCGTTTTTTGGAGGACAGCATCTTGGTTCTGTTAGGGATAGCACAATCCATGCGCTGATGTAAGTGCTTATAAAGTGCATTTGCGTGGGATTCAACAGTGGTACCTCTATTGTCCATCTGCATGGGTGTCGTGAAGTTTGCCACTTCTGTCTTAAGATGCATGAAGTTGGCTTTGGAGAAATTTTTTACAGTGGTTTCCCTAATGGGGGGTGGGGGCAGGATGTGAATGTCTAGGGTGATTAGCTTGTGGTCGGATCTGACCAATGAGGAATTGACCTCTGGTGTAGAACACCGGTCGTCCATGTTGGTAATGACCAGGTGTGGGATATTGGTGCCCCTCGTGGGGGTGTGGATAAGTTTATCCAAGGCATTGGAATTTATGAATTCCAGAAAACGTTGAGCAAAAGAGTTGGTACATGAGTAGTTTTCCCAGTTAATGGTGGGGTGGTTGAAATCACCCATTATTAGGGTGTTGGGTTGTACCCTAATATTTTTCAGTGTATCAAGAAATGAGGAGTGGGAATCCTGGGGCATGGTGGGGGATCCGTAGCAAGCTACAATTTGGATTGCAGTCTTTCCCGGAGTAAGTTGCACTTGGATAACCTTGGATGCATTATCCCTATGTCACACTATGGGTTATCCTTAATGAATATGGACACACCCTCGCCTTTAGTGTTTTGGTCCAGGTTAGATGGCCGAAAGCTGTGGTATGAATTATAGCCTGGTAATGCAGAGGTGCTCTCTGGATTCTCAAACCAGGTCTTTCTCACTGCATAGATGTTGATGTTCTCCATTTTAAGGAGTGCCTTAAGTGAATGCATTTTGAGGTTTAGACTTCTAGCATTGAGCAGCATTACCATCAGATTTTACTTGCTTGTACCTGTTAAGGTGATGAATTTGTCATTTGAACCTTGCCCAAAAAAGGCACTATAGGGGTGGAAAAAGCCTTAGCCAGTATCCGGAATTCCAAGGGCGACAGGTGCAGGCCATCTCTGGCAAAGCATCATGGTCTGTCGATCATGTCATCCCAGGCAGACAGATACTGGATCCCCTTAGAATGACACCAGAAGCTTAGCCAATTGTTGAAGGCAATCATTTTGTCCTTGTACTGTGGTATCATTCTGGGTGATGGCAGGATGCTACTCAGAGCTAGGGTCATATCTACTTGGGCTACAAGATTGGACAGCTCCTCCATGTCTCTTTTCATGTACTCCAGGGAGGTACATCTCAGGTCATTCACACCAACATGGACAATGACAGAGTCATATTTGTACTTGTTATGAAGTGAACTGAGTACATGCTTTATGTGGCAGATCCTGGCACCTGGCAGGCAGCTGACAGTACCTTTCTCCTTGTTTAGCCTGGTGAGTGGAACATCAGTGTGCCTGACTATAGAGTCACCTATGACAAGAGTGTTGGGTACATTGTTACGCCTTATGGGCTTTGTTTGAGTGACACTGAGCTTGTTGGCTATGTGTCATTTGGGTTGTGTTGGGGGGTGGAGGCTGCTTGCGTTTCTGCTTTGGAGGTCTCTGTTGCTTGAGCAGATTTTTATTGAAAGGTTCTGCGAATGTAGGTGTGTGTTTTGTGTTTCTATGTGTGTGCTTTGGTGGTGTAGGTTTTGAGGGACTATGTGATTAGTGTGGTGTGGTGCAAATGTTTACCTTCTCTTGACTGCCTTGTCCAGTCTTGGGTGAAGAGAGCTTTGCTTTCAGTTTGGCTATATAAGTGCATCTCTCACAGGTTGTAGTGTTGGGTGATAGGAGGAGAGTGTTGTCTGTGTACAATTGCTGTATTGCCCCAAGATGCCCAGATTCATCAGGTAGATAGGAGAAATCACCAGGAGCTGACCCTTAGACATGCCTGGATAGGTGTTTATTTATTAAGTACTAACAACTGTTTTTCTCTAGACAATGGGGAATGTTGAGTGCTGTAGTAATTTGTAGCTTATTTAGTGCTTACAATGAGTTCTGAAGAAGTGCTGAGCTCAAAGAAACTGATTTGAGTGCTAAAAGTAAAACACTGGCTAGTTCTAAGGGAAGATTTGAAGACCAGACTTTATGGCGCTGGTAACACTTGGTGATGCATAAAGTGTATTTTTTTAATATAACACTAGCAAATGAGCAAACTGATTTAAACAAATTAATCAATTAACCAATAAAAAGCTAAAAACTGAGCTCCGTTCCAGCAGTCTTCGATCAGACAAGTTCTAACTGCACACTCCTGCCACTAGAGTGCAGGGGAACCTTCTCCAAAAAAAGATGGCCTGAATTAGTGCTCAAACAAAACTAGATTCAGCAGGTCTGAATCTAGTCTATGCTACAGCAAACAAGGTGTACCAATTTCAGAAAGAAACCGTCACTTCCTTATCCCCAATTTTATCCTCAGTAATCCACTTTGTCATCTTTATGACCCTTTTTTTTGGCCTGTCAGCTTTTGTGGACTATTTTCTCCTTCTACAATGGGGGAGGGGGGGGAATCGTCCACCCTGTAGGAGTGTTTTCATGTCCTGAGGACTTTTTTTTCAGTCCTGGCACCAATGTGCTCCCCAAGATTGGGTATTTTTCTATCCTGGAACCTGTGTACCCAGCTGTCTTTTTTTTTTTTTTAACCTAACATTTTCCATTATATATGCTATATAAAATAAAGTCTATATAGACTTGAGGATGAATTCAGTTCCAGAAGCACAGTGATACTACACTTCTTTTCTTGCTTTTTTCATCTATTCATTTGGATCCCTCGCAGTACACGCATGAATATATTATACAAAGTTGGTAAAATGAAGAAATACTAAAAAGGTAATTGTAAACATAGGAAAGGAAAGGTGGCATAGAACAAATAAAAAGTTGGTCAGAGATTAATAAGGGAATTGAGAAGAAGTAAAGTGAGTAAATGCTGAAGAAATGGCTATGATCTCTGCATTAAATCAGTATTGATAAATGGAGTTTTATGTCAGGTAAAGCTTATTTAATCTTGTTTGAAAGTGTGAGGCATAAGCAGAGAAAAATTTACAGAACAAATCATTTGGGTCAGAAATGTGACAGACAGCAAGTTAGGAGACAACCCCTATACTCAGTGGGGAAAAATTAGTTCTCATGTAAGAATGCAATCAGGAGGTATGCCTCTTTCTGTCACATACATACTTTTTATTTGAAAAGGAAAATTTTCCCTGTGAGATGTTCTGCTATAAATCTGTTTAAGTTAATTCAATACACTAAAGTATGAAACCGTAATATTCTTGATTTACTCTGTGTAGCTGTAGCTCAAATTGTTGTCTACTAGACAAAAAAAAAAATAAAAATCAGTAACTAATAAGCTGGAACCACTTACCTTTACTACCAAGTGAAGGAGCCCAGTATACAAATGGGATAACCGTGCCATGGTGCACAGGTGCACAGACCCAGCCACATACAAGCCCAAGGCAGTGAGCAATGAGTGAAAAAAATGTTACAAATGGAAGTAACAGAAGGAAGAAAAAATGGATCTTTTTCTTTCTCTCTCTCTCTCTCTCTGTATACAGATATATATATATATATATCTATACACACACACACACACACACACACACACACACACACGCATATATATATATATATATATATATATATATATATATATATATATATATATCTGGATTTACTGAAGTTAATCTAAACTACCTGCAGTAGACTGACAGTATAAACATTGTCCGGAAAAGGTTAAAAAAAAAGATAGACATCCTAAATTGTATGCCCTGAGGTTTTAGCAGGCCCCCTCCCACATCCTCTGCTAATTATGTATACTAACTTTGAGATTGCATAATCCCTGGGGAAGGGGCATATTCCTCAGTGTTGATCTCGCACACCTGCTGACCTTCTGTTTTGCTGACCAAAGTGTGTCAACAAAACAGATATTGAATTTTGGGAGTTTTGATAATGATATATATATATATATATATATATATATATATATATATATATATATATATATATATATATATATATATATATATATATATATGTGTGTGTCTACTTTTAAAGCAATTTCTTATGGTCGAAACCATAAGGTCGAAGTTTTGAAGCTTTAAACTGTTTAAATGGAGATTGCCATATAGTGCAGAATGGGAAATTTACAGTTTTTCTCATTGCAGTGTGATCTGGGAGTTGATATATTTAATTAGCAGGGGGTGTGGGGGATGCAGCCCCCCACTCAAGAGGTGCAGGGGAGTTTGCCCCCTCTGCAAGAGCGTATAAAAATGTTGTTATTATTTTTTTTTCCAGTTTCGAAGATTCAATACTTTGATCTTATGGTCTCGACCATAAGAAATTTGAAGTTTTGAAACTTCGAGCTTTAAAAGTATACTCATAGATATATGTATACTGCAGAATTTTGGACTTATAAACCGATTATGCACCGATTATACACCAACTTCCGGAATGTAGCCTCTTCTCTCACTCCCTCATAAGTATATCTTCTCACCACTATAAGAGACAAAAAAGAATTCTGAAATGTTACGAATTCAGTGTGTTCTGTATGGGGCTTAATGGAATCTACCTAGAGGTGATATGGTTTGAAAAAAAACACTCATAGTTCTATCATGTCTGAATGTGCAGAAAGTCTTAAGCCCAGCTAATAAGTGAGCACAATCTTTGCAATTAAAATTAGTCGCAGCTATGGCACAGACATGAATGTATTCGAGTTGAAGGAGGGCCTTGAGATCAGGAAATTTATTACTGAGAGTTGTGGCATTGAGAAGCTTGACTATACTATAGTTCAATTCAGATTTTGCTGTAACTTTGTCTTTATCTACCATGTTGGAATGAATGTCCAGTTGTGAGACTCAATCTTAAAAAGGTGCTGTGAAGGAGTCAAGGGCCATGGTCAATAAGTGGAGGCCAGAGGAGGAGAGGTACAGGCCACCATTTGTGAGACAAGTTGATCTGATTGCCATCGTATCTGAAGCGGATGCATACTGGATCCCCCTACAATAACACCAAGTACTTAGACAACTGCTGAAGCCTATTATCTTTTCTTTGTATCTTGGCATCACTCTGAGCGAAGGTAGGATTTCACTAATGAACAGAGTCTTACCTGCATTTGATACATGCATAGTGATAACTAAAATATCTCTCAAGGTTGAGCAACTAAAGTCATTCACACTCACATGGACTACCACAAGGTCATATTCGTATTTGCCCAGTGTAAGGGACTGAAGAGGTCTTGTAATATCCCAGACTCTGGTGCCAATGATACAAGTACCCATCACTCTGGCCTTGTCTGATCTTGAAACATTGAATCAGTGTGCAGATAATGACGTCACCAGTTACTAGGACATTTCTATTTGCATGTGTGGTTTTACAGGCAGTAAACCTATTACAGTTTGCAGGCTGCTGACGTTTTACTACATGTGATGGTGGTGGTGTTGAGTCTACATACCTCTGCTAAGGCTTTATCTTCCTGCTTCTAAAAGGCTTAGGAAGTGACTTTTTGACAACCTTAGTATATATTGATTTGGTATGTTTATGCAGAGGTGTGGGTGATAGTATGCAATGCCCACTGAAAAGTTTTTATTTTTTGTTTGGTGAGAAGGTGGCCTCCATGTTTTTTTACACTGAGAAAAACAGCAAGACATAGTGGAGTTGTTTGCCTTTCAACAGTTTAGTTGTTTCTTTCCCCCTTCTACAGTGATTCTTAACAACTTGCATTTGCAAAAAGTGAGCATTCACAATAGACTTGGCCCTTTAATTTGTCTGTTTAACATGATGTTGAGTCTTTCGGCTTTTCCCAGTTAGGGGTTGCCACAGTGGAACTCCCATCCACTAATGATTGGCGGTAGATTTTTACGTGCCGAGTTGCCAGCCCTGACACACAACCTTCAACGAAGTTACGTCCATTCACGCATGTCTCCAGACAGAAGACACTCTAGCTGAGAATTGAACAGGACATCGTCTTACTGTGAGGCGACAACGCTACCGCAGCACAACCACCACAGTTACTGTCTGTTTAACATGATACTTTTATATAAGGCACAGCAGAAATAAAATCTAGGAAGAAATTCCTCACAGTTTTAGAAAACAAATGTGTGTGTGTGTGTGTGTGTGTGTGTGTGTGTTTGTGTGTGTGTGTGTGTGTGTGTGTGTGTGTGAGTGCGCGCACGTGTGCATCTGTATGCTTGTATTTTGTATGTGTGTGCATGCAGGCACATGTGAATGATGAATGATTTCCTTTCCAGTGCACACAAAAAGCCGCCCAACTCCATAACTCAGATGTAAGGTATCATGTGGATACTGCAGCCTTCAAATCAACCCCCTGGCATATCTTCCTGCCTATATTACTTATGCTGCACTAGGTGGCTGATCAAACAGACAAAGTTTTAATATCTACTGACACAATTTCATGGAGACTAAAGTTCATGCTAGATCCTGATGCTTATTTCTGAAGGTGCATTTCCTATATTGTTAATATTTAATGCCACTGATATGTAGTCATTCAACAGAAAGCCCTGAGTTCATTGTTGGTAGGAAAAAATCTATTTGTGATCTTTAATTAGTAATGATAAAACGTTTCTAGGTTTAAGTTACAGTGCAGATTAGGTGGCATTTGGCACTGTGTAAGTTAATACTACTTCATGATACACAATACAAAATTAACACTTCACTGAGCAGAGCTATGTTACTAAGCACGTCATTTAGCATCTTATGCAGCTTAAAATACAAATAACACTGATGACATTTGATACCTATGACTACTCATTTATGACATGGCTGCTAAGTTTAAACATATCGGAAGGAAAAAGTAAAAAAAAACAGTTGAAGGGAGATCTGTACTGCATGCAAAAATATGCATTCATGAGTCACCATCCAATACATTAATAATGCCTCATTTGCACATTGTGTCTACAAAAAAGCAGAAAAATAGTATAAGGCAATATTAGCTGGGTATTCAAGTCTAAAGATACTACTGTTAGTTTCTCAGAATATAATACTTTCTCAGAATATGATATTTACTCAGTAGGTGAACATTTCTGACTCTTATTTCTCCTTTGCTTCTTTTCAATTTTCTTCTCCACATTTTCTATGTAGTTCTGCTTTCCTGAATGCCATACTTCCTTACTTTCATCCATCTCTCCATGAAATTTGACTTCCTTATTATCACATGATGGATACTTAAATAGATGCTGCCTGCATATAAAGAGCTGAATGCCAAATGGATTACCTTTATGCTCCTTTTATATATATTAATAGTAGACCTGCACTACAGGCAGTGTTTCATTTGGGACACATGCCCAAAATCTAGCAATTCATGGCCATATAGAAACAAATCCCATTTTTGTTTATGTATAGGTATGTGTGTTTGTTTGTGTGTGTGTGTGTGTGTGTGTGTGTGTGTGTGTGTGTGCATCCTTATGTAAACACAAAGCATATATTTGTAAATAATTAGGTTCATAGCCAAAGTGCAAACTTAGAGCAAATGATCACCAAGAAGCTCAAACACTGTAATTTCTCAGTGCTTCCCATTGTGGTCCTAAGGAGAGTATTCAGAATGAATTATATTAGGACATTGCTGTTATAAGTATCATAGTGGGTGTAGCATGACATTGTCCAAAGAGACTTAGGCGTGCATATGTAGCAAGATAATGTGGACATGCCTGGCACAGTACTGTATAATGGAGAAAAAGTATCATAAAAGTGGGAGCCATATGCATGTGAGTGGACTAATTGTGCTGTCACATGACTAGAGAGCATCAGCATGCGAGTAGCATGCCTAACACAATGTATGTTCACACACGCATTAAAGAGCCATGTATCCACAACATGGGCACTGCTGGAAGCCAGTACAGTAACTACCCACCAAAGCTTCAACTAAATTTATTTTTTAAATGGGTAAAAAAAGGGTTGATGGGACAGTCAAAATGTGGAAGAACAAGTAGAGGAAGACACAGAAGATGTAAGGGAATGGAAGAGTGGAATGAGGTGGGGTAAAAGGGTACATTTTGATGGTCAGGTGTCGATTTGTATTTTTCAAGAAAAAAAAAGGGAAGGAGAAAAGAAGTATGGGGTACATATGGGTAGGAAACAGGGTACAAGGATGGCAGTAGGGCAGACACACAAACATAAAACACATACAAAGATTGATGGGGAGGTAGTGGCACAGCATATAACATGTACAAAGACTGATGGGGAGGTAGTGACACAACATATAACACCTGCAAAGACTGATGAGGAGGTAGTGATAGAACATATAACACCTACAAAGACTGATGGGGAGGTAGTGACACAAAATATTACACATGCAAAGACTTATGGGGAGGTAGTGACACACCATATAACACATGCAAAGACTGATGGGGAGGTAGTGACACACCATATAACACATGCAAAGACTGATGGGGAGGTAGTGACAAAACATGTAATACATACAAAGACTGATGGGGAGGTAGTAACATGACATATAACACATGCAATGACTGATGAGGAGGCATTGAAACAACATATAACACATACAAAGACTGATGGGGAAGTAGTGACACAACATAACACATGCAAAGACTGATGGGGAGGTAGTGACACAACATATTACACATACAAAGACTGATGGGGAAGTAGTGACACAACATATAACACACACATAGACTGATGGGGAGGTAGTGACACAACATATAACACATACAAAGACTGATGGGGAGGTAGTGACACAACATATAACACACACATAGACTGATGGGGAGGTAATGACACAGCATATAACACATACAAAGACTGATGGGGAGGTAGTGACACAACATATTATACCCCCAGGCTGCTGTGCGTACCTGGCCCCAGCGTCCTTGACTCTGTTTAAAATCTTCGATCTTGTAACAAGGTTTTGATACCTCTACCTACCTGGACTAGTAATACTGTGTTGCTATATGTCTGAAATTGCATTAATGAATGCTTAAAAGTGTGTTGGAACGGAAATGCTGTGTTACTACCTGAGTCTATGCTAATGACTGTTTCTTACCCTGCATTTATATTTTTTCTTCTCTTATTTTCCCGACCATTCCCAGGTTTAAAATCTTCTATCTTGTAACAAGGTTTTGATACCTCTACCTACCTGGTGAAAAGGACCCCTGCAAACTATTCTAAGCATCTCTTCATATAAAAAGATACTTGCCGCCCGGTTTTAGGAACCCTGCTATCAAGGAGGCAAGAAAGTACTTGTTATCTTAACCTAGCGGTAAAGCTGAATCACTGGTTTAAGAACTTGTGTACCCATTGAGGTGCTCTACTTAGCCAGGATACCCAGAAGCCATACCCCCTTCTCTACCCCTTAATATTTATACTTTCTCCTCTCCCTGGGCTATCTCCCATAATTTATTCATGGAACCTTGTAATTTTTCTTTTTTATTTTTTCCTTCCATCTCTGTACTCTAGCTTTGGTTGCTATACAATTTGTGACCACTAGGTGGCACCCTGAATTAGCCTATTGCTTCTGTACATCTACCTTTTTCTCCCCTGAAACCTAAAGATAGTGAACCTAATTAAAGATCTGATCCTAATCTAACAAAGAAAGAAGGAACTTTTTCCTGCCCTTTCATTACCACTCTCTCTGCTACTTTCCACTTAAATAGCACTCAGCTACCCCTCTCCATCTCAAATACTGTATCCTTCCCTCCTCACTTACCTGTATCAACTGAAAGTACCTCAGTAGTTGGTGCGTACAGATTGTTTTCTGCTGAAACTTTTCAGTTACTTGTCTTAACCCGCTCCATTCGCCCTTCGGGCTCACTTCGCTCCCCTACCCTGCCCCCAATTCCCATACACCCCCAGTGCAGCTAGCTTTATACTTCTGATACCACACCCCCTCCCCTAATCAATGTATCACATGCCTCTGCCAATTAACTACTCATCCCCACCCACTACTACTTCCTTTAACAACTTTACAGCTTTTATATCCTCTCCCTACCCTCTACACTCTAATCATCCTTTTGATATCTTTATACAACTTTCTCTCCTATAGCCACCTCTATTTTATCTTACAGTTTACTCTAATCTCAATCTTTATTCTTCCTGAAATCCTACTCTTCCTAATGGCCTCAATACTAAGGACTACATACTCAAACCTGCTACTCCTAACTTCTATCATAGTTTCTCTTACTATACCCTATACTCTAACCATTTATGAACATTATTCACTTATTGAACTTCACCACCTCCACCAACAAACTCAATCTACTTCTCACTTAAACACCCTCAACCATATAAACATAACCTCCACTAATCTATATACTACCAAAATATCATAGAGCCAACCATGTTAGTTACTTTCAAAACAAAAACACTTTAAATAACTATTACAAAATTCTAAAGATTATACAAGCACCTCAACAACACCCCCTATTAGATGGCGACATTCATCCAAACCCTGGCCCCAATAACAACATTGTCAATGACCAACTCAATCCAACTTCTTATTATTTAACTACCACGAAAAGACCCTCTAACTCTCTCCTGATAGCCCACCTCAACATTCGTAGCATTAACAATAAAATTTCACAACTTCATGCACTCCTAGATGTGCACTCATTTGATATCCTCTGTATTACAGAAACTTGGGGCTAAAGCCCACAACTCATGACCATGAAATCACCCCTCCTGGATACAACATCCTGAGATGTGACCGCATAGTCAAAAGGGGTGGGGGTGTAGCCATTCTCTATAAAACAGAATTTCAGGTCACATCCTTCAATGTGCTCCTACCCTTAGATACAAATGCAGAAACCCTTACTGCCAAACTTCAAGTTAACAACTATAAATCTATTTACCTATTTTGCTGCTATCTTCCCCCTGGTAATAATATCAATATTCTTGAAAACATCCTCAATTGCCTGTCTACTCACCTACCTTAGGAAACCATAGTGCTAGGTGACTTTAATATAGACTGGGCCACATGTAACTCCCCTAATTCTATGACCCACATAAATCTACACGGCTTTTCCCAAATAATAACCACCCCTACTAGAATTCACAAACCAGGCAGTAAAGAAACCATCCTAGACTGGATCCTTATCAACAGCCATCCTGACAAATATAAATCAGGTACCCTTCCAGATGACATTAGTGACCACGCTCTAACCTATATAATTAAACAAAAAACCCATAGCCCCAACTCAAATAACTTCAAAATCTCATGCTCTAAGAAACACTTTTTTCCAGAGAGCTTCCAGAATGAACTTAAGGCATGTAACTGGTCACCACTACACCATCTTCAACTTGATGAAGCGGTGACCTACTTGAATACAAAATTCCTACAAATCCTAGAATACCATGCCCCCTCTCAGTCTACCTGTATACGAACCAAAATTGGACCTTGGCTCACTAAAAAAAAACAGGCAAAATATCCTTCTACATAACAAAATTTGGACCAAATGGAGATCCTCCAAAAACCCATCAGATCACCTTTACTTGAAACAGCTAAGAAATGCCACCAAAAAAGAAATTCTGCTCGATAAAAAAAAAAACTATTACCTTCACCTCCAACAAACTCACCAGCAAAAGCCACAAAAATTTTGGTCAGGCATTAACAAACTACTTAAGCCAGGGCACTCTAAAACTCCTGCCCCATCAGGTATCTCCCATAGCAACCATAAGCAAATTGCCTTTAACAACTACTTCATTGAAGCCATTCAAACTCTAGCTAAAACAATACCACCTGTTAGCACAAACCCATTAATCACCACAAACCGCCCAGTTCCCTACTTTCATATACAACCCGTACCTACATCCCTTGTCTGCACCCTCCTTCAAAAACTCAAACCATGCACCCCTTCAACTGATGGTCTACCAGCTGAATACCTGCAAATAGCAGCAAAAGCCATTGCCTATCCCATTTCCATCCTTATAAATAGAACAATTACAGAAAGCACAATCCCTTCCATCTGGAAAGTCTCTCATATCATCCCTCTACATAAGGGTGGTACTTGTACTGAGATTTCCAACTTCCGCCCAATTGCCTTACTCTCTCCAATAGCCAAAATAATGGAAAAATGCATCCACCAACAACTACTTGACCACCTTCTCCATAACAACTTACTTGCTAACTGTCAGCATGGTTTCAGGCCATTTCATAGTACCACCACTGCCCTACTATCCTTTTCTGACTGTATCAACAAACAGCGTAACAAAAACTCTCTTTCTTCTGCTCTATTTATTGACCTTTCAAAAGCTTTCGACATGGTTAACCATCACCTACTGATGGACATACTAAAAGCCCTATCCCTTGACCCACAGGCATTACTTTGGTTTAAATCCTATCTAGAAAACAGACAGCAAGCAGTACTGTGGGATAATAACCTATCTCTGCACCTCCCTGTTAACACTGGAGTGCCTCAGTGCTCTATTTTAGGCCCTCTTCTCTTCTCAGTTTTTATTAATGATTTAAATACCAAAATTCCACAAGCCACCTGTATACAATATGCAGATGATTCTACTTTAATATGTTCAGCTGAGTCCCTTACCTCTCTCCAGACCCTCACCCAAACAGTATTTAATCTTGTTGAAAACTGGTTCATGCAACTTTTCCTCCTTCTTAACACCAAAAAAAAACAAAATTATTCCTTTTTGCACCTACTCAAAAGTCTGCACAATTTCACTTCACAGTAACCTCTAACAATGGAACTATCATAACTCCAGACACTACAACCCGACTCCTAGGAATTACAATAGACCACAACCTTAGCTATGATGATCATATTAATGCTACTATAAAATCTGTCAACAGAAAACTTGGCTCCCTTTATAGAATCAAACCGTTCCTTACACCAGAAGCTAGAATTACTATAGCCCAGACCCACCTTATCTCTACCCTATTCTACACTTCTGCCATTTATACCAATCTATCTAAAAGCAACCTTAGCAAACTTACAACCAGCTATAACAACATTGCTAGATTTGCCACTGGTACCCCTTTCAGAACCCACCACTGTCTCAACCTCAAACAACTAGGATGGTTAGAACTGCAGAACCACCTACTTTATCAACAATACACCATCACCCAAAAGATCCTTTACCACCCCAAGAATACCCCAATTCTCACTAATCTGATTACCCCATATAAAAATCTGCCAACACTGTGCTCAGCTAATAAGCTTCTAGTTTCCACTATTAAGTCAAACAACCAGGCAGGGGGGGTCACTATTCACTAACACAGTGGGAAAAACCTGGAACCTGCTTCCAAAGGAACTCACATCTCTTTCTTCCACACTACTTTTCAAAAAAAACCTTAAATAATACCTTACTACACACTGGCTATGTCCCTGCTCTAACCCTGACTAATATCTAAATCCCCATCTCACTCTCCCTAGACTTTTCTACTCTGTTGTTCTTTTACATTTACCTGGGTTAACCAGCAACCTTGCCTCTAACTAGTATTTAACAAGATTTCCTTCCTAGTACTTTAATAGAGTTTTTCTTATTCCAAATATGCTGTCCTCCACTGTATGTCTGTATATTTGTAAAAAAAAAAAAATGTCTGTACATAAATTGTTTTTTAACTTTTTTATTTCTGTTTGCTATTTGCATGTAATTATATGATATGTCGCTGCCTATGCTTGGAGCTTTTCTCCCCGGGCCTCTACTGAAAATGGATATATATCCAGTTAGACTAGCCTGGTCAACAAATGTAAAATAAATAAAATACATACAAAGACTGATGGGGAAGTAGTGACACAACATATAACACACACATAGACTGATGGGGAGGTAGTGACACAACATATAACACATACAAAGACTAATGAGGAGGTAGTGACACAAAAGGTGGGCACAGTAGCTATACACAGACAAAGTACAGACAACTGGTGTTGGAGAGGACTGAACTACTCACAGGGAAGGTGCAGTGACAGATAAGGACCCCGCCACTGGTGGTCTGATGGTTGGGGGTGGGTGGCTATTCTACTCTACCAGCAGCATGAGGAGGCATTTCAGGTCATCAATAAGTCTATCAGGTCATTTCTATAGGACGACCTTTGTCATTCTGCAGAGAAGCAGGCCTGGGTACTACTGGGGACGCAATGGTTGGTGTTGAGACAGTTGTGGAATATGGTGACCACTGCCTAACTGCTGTCTGATCCATCAATGGCCCTGTAGAAAAAATAAAAATAAATGGAGAAATATTATTAGAACAACAATGAGAGAGAAAGCATAACAGGACACAGATACTACAGTGAATGAGACGTATGCTTCTATCAAGACAAGTACTAGACGGAGAACCAGCAGCATACTGAGGTAGAGCAATGGCTATAAAATGTCTATTATAGCACTGTGGATAACAGTGGAGGTATGCATGGCAGTGTAACTGTCAGTGGTGTGTGACAGTAGCTAGTATATGGATGGAAGCCAATGTTTATGATCAATGAACAATAAAGCAATAGTGAAAGTAAACCACAAAAACTAACTAACTGACTGTTGATTGCTGTGGTAAACAGGTTCAGTATGGTCATATATACACACCCAAGACAAATGGAGAGATAACAACACAGTGTAGTAAAGCAGGACAGATAAGTCTAAAAGGTAGCCATCTACATAAGCAAAGAACAAGTAAACAATAATTAAAAAGTCAAAAAAATCCGCACTGCTGAGGTAAACAGGACAGCTGTTATACAGATGGCAAATGCAGCATAAGTGGTACGGTTTAGGATATTAGTGCAGTTAAAATGGATGAAATATAGCAGTCTGCAAATGCAATGGACAAGTAAGCAATGGTTGAGTAGTTAAATACAAAAAAGGCTCAGAGCTGTGGCTGTGGTAAATGATTAAGCACAAATACAGAAAATGCAGCAATACAGTTCATCTACCCTGTACCTGATAAGTCTGGCCAGCTTCCTCTGGCAGACTAGCCTGTGGGCTGCTATTTCACCATCCACTACAAAACAGAAATAAGACAGTATTGGATGTAACAGACACATAATTTCAGAAAGTGGCTATACCAACAATTTTAGGCTTACTGTACAAATAACTCAACCAACTATGAAACGTATAGTAATGGGGAAGCTGTCCCTCTCGCTAACATCTTCTTCTCACTGGCAGAGAAGGTCTGCGCAGCACCTCAGCAGATCGCTGTATTTATGCTGGTACTGCTTGCCAGGCCAGGTCATGCCAGTGACATCAGTCATCACCATTGTAAGTGAGTGTCATTTATCGACCTTATACATGGGACCTTAATAGTCCTTTAGCAGGTGTGCCATCTCCTACATGTTCAGCAAGCGTAAAACATTTTGGTATCCCTAGTAAACTACATGGGAGACCTGCTATACTCAGGTCCCACTGAAGCCATATCTGTTCACTAGCTCGAGTCCAGAAATGTCATGGAGACCATGTGAAGCGCATTGACATGCAGCACAGTAGTGAAATGCCCATCTACATCTAGTCAGTAGCATGGAGAAATGTGAGAACTGTGCAGCCAGGTTTTATAGGCACACATACCCTATGTGACCTACTTGCTTGAAATAGGCCACGATGGACAACTGGGTAGCATAATGACCATGGCCATTAGTGTGGTGTAACTCCTTAGTACTGCAGCAGGGCTCCTAAACCACGTATAATTTAATTAATGCCAGTGCTTGTGCATGAGTGCTGCATACCTTGTAGTTTGAAATAAGGCTGACAACTCATTGTGTTACTGACACAATTCAGAGACAAATGCAAGTAAATCAAAATACTAGCATAATAGCTGTGCTATAAACCCTGTTATAGCATGACAAAAAGTAAGAATACACTGCAGCAAGGAATTGAGAAAACAAGTGCACTGGATATCTAGCTATACTGACATACATAGAAAGTTTTATCAGACAGTATTACTTTTTGGTGTTTATCTTTTAGTATTACTGGTAATACCTATCACCATTGCATTGACTGCTACAGGTCATACCTCTCAACCATACTGAATCCCTTGGAATTTCCCATTTTTGGGTGTAAAATAATAGGGTGCCATGAGTTCCCGAGGGGCCCCTTTGAATCCCAACTTTTTTTTTTATTTACATTTTTTAGTTGATACAGATGTCATCGTGCATTCTCCAATGTCATCAATGTATAGGTGCATACATGATGATGCCAGCAAAGGACTTGGTTAGAAAGAGTTAACTTAAAAAAAAAATTGTTTACAGCTGCAGGTGGCAGCCAGTCAGAGAGAACATTGTTCCACAGGCTTGTATCTTCAAATTGATGTCTGAGACATCATGTCACATAGAGCAGTACTCCTAGAATCTATATAGGCTAGCTGGAAATACTCGGCGATGGAGTCAGACGAATGAAATGCAGAAGAAAATAACAGCCAGAAGCAGGTAGCACAGCCACAGTAGAAGGTAGCAAACCATGTGACAGGAAGAAAGTAAGAGTAACAACAACCTCTCCTGTATTGGTCACGTATTTGCAGTAATTAGTGGGGTGCGCACTGCCTGTATTTTAAAAGGAAAACTTAACTGCTGTTGCAGTAGAATGCTGTTCATAATTCTTACAAAATTCTGCAATAGAAGTTGTTTGCCTTTTAAAATGCAGGCACTGTGCACCCCACCAGTTGCAGTGCAAATACGTGACTGACCAACCTACCATGCTAGAGTTCACAGTCCAGACTGTAAAATTTTAAGAGGGACAATATAAAAGTATGAGGCAAAATCTGGGATATTCTGCAAAATCAGAGTTATTTGTCAGCTACAAACTCAACACCAGTCTGATACCTGCATATACATCCTTTGCAAAATGTGAGGCATTTCAAATGCACTCATATTTTGGTAATTTACGCTGGCTCATAGTGCAGTGTCCAATAACTTCACCTTTCTTGAGGCATGGTCGAACAGTCCTGAAATTAAAACTTGGTGTAGTATGGTGTAACTGTATTATTTTATTTCATATTCTTTTTCGTGACTTTAAATTACATAACTGGTGTTTTGATCTGGTATTAAGGCAACATAAGAACTCTGACATAAACAGATATAGCAATTATATATAATGAAAATAACTGAAACTGGCAGTTTGTATATTGTTTGTATGTTTGTTTTTCTGTTTATAACTTAGATGTAATTTGTATTTGTGATACCAGATTTAAATTGTGTATCTGATAACAAAACACTGTTGATTTAAGGCTGCAAGCATGGAATCCCATTTGTTTTTGTTGATGTCAAGACTTTTTCACTTTTTGTTGTAGGATAAAAAAGTGAAGAAACTATTCTTTGCATTTTAAAAAAGTAGTTACTGGGTTCCTATACCTTCTTAGAGTCCTTGGGAGTATGGACTGTGCTGAAGCTTTTCCATTGGGTAGGGAGTTCAGAAGAATATGATATTTGCTTTTTTGCCTGAGCTAAGTGAAAACCATTCTGTGGACATAGGTTAGCCATGGCTGGAGACTTACAGCAGAGCAAAGACATGACTTACACATAGTTATGTGACGTTTAAGAGCTTCTGTCAACCACACATTCACTCCTGTTTAGGAACTGCTTATCCCTTATTGAAGTTTAGCTATTACCTCAGGTCAAGAATTCAAAACAGTAGTACAGTAAAATCATTAAGTTGGTGTAGATGAGTTATAAATGGTGACGTAGTTAAATGAGGCAAATGACTACATTTTAGAAAGCTGCAAGTGATTTTTTTTTTGCCCTGCAGCTGCTGTTGAGAAGTATAATTGCGGGTTCATTGGATCTTTGTAGTGCATGGAGATTATCGTGCTCCGAAATTGAGGGGGAAAAAAACCTTCTAAGTGCTTCCACAGTGCAAGGAAGTTCTGATCTTAACAGCACTTAGGGGGTGCTTAAAAAACCTTGTTAATTACATTCTAAGCATTATCCAGATTGCATACCTCTCAACTGTCCAGATTTTTACAGAATGTCTAGATTTTACCTCATGTTTTTGGTCTGTTGTTCCTCATAAAAATTGTGTTTTTCTGGATTTTTGAGGAAG
Organism: Protopterus annectens; assembly: GCF_019279795.1. Lineage (NCBI taxonomy): Eukaryota > Metazoa > Chordata > Ceratodontiformes > Protopteridae > Protopterus > Protopterus annectens. The sequence goes on from NC_056739.1 coordinate 1,763,548,523, forward strand.
ATCTGTGAGGACTGGAATGAATTCACTAAATAATGACAGGAATTTGAGTTTCAGACTTAGCTAATATCCATCAGAAAATGCATGGTTGTTGTAACACAAGATCTTTGATTGTAACAACTTTCTAAGTTTATAAGAGCAATATTTAAAATTTGTCCCTATTTTTGTGGCTTTGTCCCAACATTGTTTTTGGCTTTGTCCAGATTTTTGTGCTATGAGGTTGAGAGCTGACTGACCAAAATTAAGGTGCAACATATCTAGCAGTCCCAAATTGCTTACACACAGTTAGAGAACCATTAGACCCCTCCAGCTACTGAGTTATGGCAGAATGGTATCACACTTGATGTGAACAAGTCAAGTGTATAGTGCATACAGGATGCCATCCAGGCTTCCTGTGGAGTGTCTTTGTTTGCTGCTACATTAAAAAATAAAAATACAGAAAAGATGAAGGAAACTTGGCAACGCTTCGAAATGCCCCCCCCCCCCCCCCGGATTGCTAGCCTAGTAACAGTATAAGAATCTATGAAACAAATGGAGTAAATAAATAAAATAATAAGAAAGTCAGCAAATGTATATTTTATGATCAGCCAGAGACTCTTCACAAAGCACAAGTCCCCACATGAAAACATTTGTAAATTTACCTGTTTATGACTTTTTAAGTAATGTGCATTTACTAGCATTAGATTAATGAATGTTCAATGTACATTATTTGTGTCTGAAAACAACACTGCTACCATACCACATGTCCACTTTGGAGTCTTTATTATATAGAAGTGTTCATGCCTGTGTGTGCGCGCGCATGTATGTGTGTGTGTGTGTGTGTGTGTGTGTGTGTGTGTGTGTGTGTGTGTGTGTGTGTGTGTGTGTGTGTGTGTGTATGTGTGTGTGTTTGTGAATGTGTGTTGGGTTGTGCAGTATATTGGGAATGTGAGTTTACTTATTGTTCTTTTTCACTGCCTAATATATCTAGAATATTGATAATCACAAAGGAAAAAAATGCCAATATTTGTGGTATCCCACAATTCCATTGGGGTGGGTGGGGTTACCGAATTATGTATGCAGATTGTACGTTAATCAGTGTCCTCATTTTTGGCCAGTTGTACCTATTTTTCATTTTTGATGTTTCAGGTTGAGAGGTATGCTACAGGTAGGTGGCCCACCAACAATGCAGTGGCAGCTGACAGACACTGAGAAGTTCCTACTACATCTAGCGGTGACACTGTGAGAAAACTAATATCCAGTGGTTGACTGAATGTGGAAACCAAGCTGATTAGGACTGCTGGGTGTCTGATAGGGATTCCCCAGATTTGAGTAATGGCAAATGCATTCCAGCAGGTTATTACTTAGCATACCATTCTGGTGTATGCCCACACAAAACCATCTGCATTGATAATGTCTAGGAGCATCAGGGCTGTAACAGACAACTCCTGAACCACAAGCTATGACTGCCCGAGTGCCTGTGTGGCATGCACTACTTGACGGATGGCAAATGCTATTCCAGAACAACACTGTCAAGCACCTCTGTGTAGTTTACTGACACATACCATTCCATATTTGCATTACACAGTAGTTTACTGACACATACCCTTTAGATAGGGTGACCACAGTGGTGCAGTGGTTAGTGTTGCCACCTCACAGCAAGAGGTTTTCCGGTTTGATCCTTGGCTGGGGTGCCTTCTGTGCAGGGTCGTGTGGGTTTCCTCTGGGTGCTCTGGTTTCCTCCCAAAAACATGCTGTAGGTGGATTGGACACACTAAATTGACCCTAGGCATGAGTGTGTGTGTGTGTGTGTGTGTGTGTGTGTGTGTGTGTGTGTGTGTGTGTGTGTGTGTGTGTGTGTGTGTGTGCCTTCTGTGGAAGATTGGGCACCGGGCTGGCAACTTAACACCGTAAAACTCCACTGCCAATCATGAGTGGACGGTGAACCGCTGTGGTGACCCCTAACCAGGAATAGTTGAGAGAAGAAGAAGAAGACCCGTCCATATTTGTATAACACAGTAGTTTACTGACATGTACCATTCCATATTTATATAACACAAGGATCTTGAACCTGCAACCTGCACCACATGGTATGCATGTTCTCATTGGCTATGTATATAGTTGTCAGCAGCAAATTTATCATTGTAAAAATCCTTTTGATCAAATAGTGACCCCTTACACTAGACGTGCCAACATACTTTTATAAACACACACCCCTGTCTGCTCTTTGCCAGTTGTCATACCCTGACAGGTCAGATAATATCAGATCACTGTGTTATTTTATTCACCATGCAGTCCCAATACAGGTCAATGACTTACTCAATCATCTTTACAGACTATTCCAAGGCCAGTTTCTTTGTGTTCAGTGATGACTTGAAACAGTGTAACAGTCCTTCACTTCTCAATGATTCTATAGCAAATGCCATCATATATAGTCAAACTTTACTTTCTCATTCCAACATTTGCATAGATGTTAATATTCTATTTGTCGCAGACATAGTACCAAGTTTAAAAACAATTCTGTGGTAGAGCTCAGCTATTCAATAGCTCTACAATAAAAGGAAACAACTTGCTATTGTAAAGAGAAGTACACAAACTCAGAATGCTATAATCAACCCCAGAATTCGTAACAATAAACAAAATAACTCAAAAGCAGTGTCAAATTCTACAGTGTTAACTTTGAGCTATAAATTGCTACATCACCAAAGGATTTATTTAACATTTGTTAACTGGGAAAGTCCGACTTGGAATAAAGCCAATTTTCAGCGTAGGCCCAGGGAGAAACACTCCAGATGCATGTTTTTGTAATGTGGAAGGAAACCAGAGCACCTGAAGAAAACTAACACAAACACAAGGAGGACATGCAGACTCCAAACAGAAGGCACTCCAGCCAAGAATTGAACTGGAGAACCTCTTGCTGTCAGGTGACTATGCTACCGCTGCACCACTGCACCGTCCAACCACAAGGCATTTAGTTTGCTGCAGATCCTCTGAAAAAATACTCAGAATAACATCGATCTTACTTCTAATGGCAATCATCTTCTCAAACCCTGAAGAAAGAATATTTATAACATCTTTGGAGATAAATTCAATCTCGACTTCTCAGCCTTCTGTCACAGTCAAACGTCCCTATACAAAGCATTTATTTCTTAATTCTATGAATAATCATCTCTGAACAGACCCTAAAAGTGTTCACCAAAATCAAAAATACCAGCTCAATGGATTCAGATAACATACTGTGAAGAGTGAGGTGTACCAAGAAGGAGAAATGTTAGAGTGTGTATTTCATTTTAATATGCTTTCACTAAAACATGGCTTACTGAGTTTTTTTCAGTATGTATTTCATGATTTACTTCCTGTGAAATATGAAAAATATGGAAAATGCTAGCATAGCAAAGTGCAGAAAGTGCTGTTCTTTGTAGAAAGTTTTTTTTATGGAATTTGGAACTTATGCCCAATATGGAAAGTCCTAAACCCAGAGTCAAGAGAACTTAGCATAATTAATGCTGTAGGGGTAATTTTTAATTGGTCAGTGGTTGTTCCAAAGTTGATTTACTAATGCTGCATTTAGTCAGAAAAGGTATAAAGAATGTATGATTCTACTGTTTGAGGAGACAGGACCTTTATTTCCTAGTCTCCAATATAACATGCCTTTATTTGCAATAAAGGACATTGTTATTCTCTGCTGAACTGTGTCATGTGAAAATTATTTGGTTCCTTAACAATACTGAGGTGTTTCCTGGTCAGTATAAAACACCTCTTGTCAGACCTCATCCTTAAACTATTCAACTATAGCCTGACCACAGGATGCATACTAGAAACCCAAAGAATAGCTTTAAGGGTTCCCCTTCACAAATAAGTCAACTATAAGACCTTAACCAGTTTGGCTTTGTAAAATGTAGATCACACCTATTACATCTAGCTGACTCATTGAAAGAGTCACAGAAGTACTAGATGAGGGTAACTGTGCACACAGCTGACCTTAATTTAGCTATGGCTTTTGACATTATACCCCACTCTGACATCATTGACAGACTTGTCAACATCAGTGCAAATACCTTGCTGGATTGCTGACTGGCTTGCTGGTAGACATTACTCTAATAGAGTTAATGGCACACTATCCTACAACAGACTTGTTACCAGTGGCAAACCATAGGGCCTGTTTTGGGGGTCACTTCTATTTGTCATCTACTTCTCTGATGTCAAATCTGATATTAAAGGCCTCTGACTGACCAAATTCATGGATGTTTGCAAGCTTGGAGACATCATCTCCCCTTATAGCGCTCAGATTTTCTAAGATGGCCTAATACAAACAAACTCAGTTCAGAATCAGTGAATGTAAATCACTGAGTTGAAATCCCATCCAATTAACAGTCCAAACTTAACAAAGTGTGGTGTAGTAGCTGAGACATGATATGATAGTTTTTATGGAGTTCAACCATAATAAAAGCTGTTGGTTTATCATGAGACATTATGGCGGATGCTTGAAAAATGCACATACATTTGTTTCAAAATACAGTGATATGCTGGTTGAAAAGTGTATTTACTAACATATTCTTACTGCTGATGATGAGCAAATCTGTTATGAAAGGATGATGTGTCAAATGGTAAACCAGGGGTGTTCAATGAATCCTACTTTGTTTGGGTTTCATAAAAGTATTGTAATAATGATAAGAGGCTGGATTCATGAACAACTACACTAAGTGCAGCTATTCTGTATGTGTCACAATGTGCCCATGCACAATAGCTCGATATCTGGTATTCATTAAATGGCTCTACACTTAGTGTAGAGCCACAAAACAAGGTAAATGGCAGAATATGGTAATGAGAGCATAAGTAGAGAACTTACATGTTAATTAACCAATCCAATATGGCAGAGCTATTCAGTAACCTATAAAGCAATAATTTGCACTTAGTGTATTTATTTGCCTTGAAACTCAAAACTCTTTGAATTACAGCCACAATTTCACTTAGAAAAAAAAAATCATAGCAGTTGCTGCTGCCATCATTAACCAGTATGTGCAACAGGTGCAATTCAAGGTGCTGCTGCTAGACCTCGGCCTGGAACAACAAGGGTGTTTAGACCCTGTTTGACTTACCATGGACTACATGAAATTGTAGTGATACATGGAAACATTACAGGAAATATCTAGCCTCTGCCACCCTCACCTGAGGCCACAGGGAAATTGTGGAGAACCCATCCCAGTGGAAACAAAGGCATGTGTAGCATTACATATAATAGCCACAGGTACTTTCCAAAGACTTGTAAGGGATATATTCGGGTTATCACAAGCCTCAGCTTCTACAATATTACATCACTTTCTAAATGTAATGCTACGGCATGCAAGGGAGCATATCTGTTTCCCACACAAGCCACAGGAGGAAGCAAGAACCATGCAGAAATGTTATGCAATAGAACACTTCCCTAAAATTGTGGAGTCCATACATTACACACACATATAAATAAAAGCCTCACCTGGTGAACATGGAAGGAGGTACATTAATAGGAAAGGATACTGCACTATAAACTGTCAGGTTGTCTGCAATGCAGAAGGGATCATCTACAATGTCTGTGCAGGTATTTTTTTTTTTTGAAAAGGTACTTCAAAATATAAGAGGTGGGGATTGGGAAGTATATCTTGGTAAAAGGGAGCTGGTATGACAGTTGAAATTGAATGCTGCAGAATATCTGGGTATCAATGAGAAAATTTCTATCAACAGTATTTTAGTTTTGAAATCTGGGCAAATCTAGGTAAGGGGTATGCTGTTGATTAGGTCCCTTTAAATTGGACGAGGGATTTTTTTTCATTAAATAATATGTCATTAGGTTAGGTTATTTATTTATGTATTTTATATATTCAATGGATTTCAGTTTATTAAGTTTATTATTTGTATTAAGTTATGTTTAAATCATTAAATAAAGCTATATATGAATGTGATTTAGTTATATATGTATGCATATATATCTATCTATCTATCTACACACACACACACACACACACACACACACACATACATATATATATATATATATATATATATATATATATATATATATATATATATACACACACATACATATATTTATTTTATGTTTTATCAGTTAAGGTTGAATGTAATAATTAGTTCAGTTAATTGATTGAGTAATATGTGTATTAATTAAGGATGGTATTTATATAGGGGTTTGATGACAATGTAGTTTGTTCTGAGGACGTTTGCTACTAAGTGAACAAAAGCACTTAACTGTATTATATCTTTGTATGTGTCATGATTGAATTTATTTTATTTGTTTGAGTGTTTCCCTGCAATATTTCAACAGTGTTTTTTGTTTTTGTTTTGTATCTGGCAGTTTTCAAGACTTACACATATGGCACACCTGTGAACTGTACACAAGGTTTGCTAGGGGTGACTCTCTGAGAAGGCATCTAGTGAGATATGCAGGTTATGCAGTTGAACCATGGCTCATGACATCCTGGAGAAACCCACACGACCTCACAGAGAAAGGAGACAATAATACAATTGTCAAAGTAGAAATATTATAGAAACTGTATTTGGCTAGCTAAAATCAAGGTTCTAGTGTCTAGATACCCCAGGAGGTGCCCTGCAATATGACCCAGCAAATACACAGATTGTTCCATGGTACAAAATATCATTCTCAGGAAACAGCTTCAGCAAGCAGAACTAGGTGCAGAACCACTGCTCCCAGTATGAAAAGCAAGGCCAGAAGCTCTGGCAGAAACACATGAGGAGTCTGAAGGAAAACTGTAAGCTGCAGATGCTGCAGCAGAAGTAAGAGTGCAAAATATGCCATGCCTCTAGCTAAGGATAGCACACACCTAATGAAAGAATAACAAACTTTGCACATACAGACATTAAAATTGATGCTTGCCAAACTGCACAACCTTTACTTAACCATGTAATGGTCATATTCTGTTCACATCAGACACAGGCAACCCCCACAAAGGAAACATCTTGCATCTGCATTGTTAAAAAGGTTAGTTTGGAACCTGTATAAAAAAAACAATATTGTTATATAACTAATTACTGTGTTATGCAAATTATAATATTTTCCTAAGGTGATACATGTCTTGTGTGTGCAGTAGTGTCAGTTATAGCTTATGATTTATGTTTTAATATACAGCTATGGATTTTGTCCAATAATGTGCATCAAGAATTTCATTTGACTGCTCTATATAAACCAGTGAGCAGGTCAATGTTACCATCATTTGCACAAGTGAATCAGTAAGGAAGACTTAAACATCTACTTTTGACTACAAGAGTAACATCTGTAAACAGAAATACAGTGAGGGTCAACAATTACAGAAGCAATAATTCACAACTGATTATGAACTATGATTAAAAGCATTTATTCTGCAGTACATTTACATTAAAGGAAAGTCCTGAGTAAGCATGCATTAGCTATGCACTCCATGTATCAGGCATATATGCAAACCAAAGTCACAAAGAAATGTGCAAACGTCAGGTCACAGTCATTATCACTTGCACAGGGTGTGGACAGGAGGGCAAGCGTGATGCCAAAAAAGAGAGCGTATGCAAGTAAAACAAACTTTTTTCCTTAAGTTTCCAATTTGCAGGGCCAGTAGGAACATATTTATAGCAGTCAACAATACTGCTTAGATTTGCACTGTGTGTGTGTGTGTGTGTGTGTGTGTGTGTGTGTGTGTGTGTGTGTGTGTGTTTGTGCATGTGTGCGTGTGTGTGTGTGTGTGTGTGTGTGTGTGTGTGTGCGTGTGTGTGTGTGTATGCGTGTGTGTGGTGGTATGTGCAAGTATTTGTTGAATGCATGTCTATATGAACACAGTCAAGCACCGTGCTAGCACTGCAGCCTGTTATTTCACACAGGTGTGAGCCATGCATGCTAGAGTAGTCAGTTGAGCTTTATTATCCCCATCCATGAGAATTACCTCTGCTAGGAGCTGCACTGCTATTTCCATGGCCCTAGTTAGAAGTCAGGGTATTACCTGAATGTGAGTGATGTCTGCTGAATGAGGTCTTATCATGACTACATCCTGGCTATGATCACATGACATGCCACATCTGGGTTTGCACACCACAGTCACTGACTATGCAGTGGAAGTAGTGCTACTATGGGAGTGGGATCATGCACAGCCACATCAGCTAACACAGGACAATGTAGCAGCTCTGCTGCTACATGGATGCTGAAACACCCTCAACAGACATTCCATTACAGACACTGCCTGATCCAGTGTGTTATCCATTCTGTCCATGGAGTCACCCACATGGTTCAGGCAGAATGCACAATGTTTAGTACTCACATTCTCTTCTGAGGCCTTTGTGGAATGTGCCTGTGCCTTTGTGATGGCTGAGGGTAGACAGCAGGCCTGCTTGAGCACCTATACCAATCCACCTGTGTGGTACCTCACTCTCATGATGGCTAAAGGGTGGAATAACCAGTTCTGCAGCTGGAGTAACCACATTACCCTGATCAACTGTGTCACCCTCAACCTGTCCTATGTCCATGGCCTCTGTGCCCGAAATAGGGGCAGGAGACATTGGAGATACAGTCTCAGTGTCAGCTGACCCTCTACATCCACATACTGTGGCTCTTCATCATTGCCATCATCAACAAAGGCTACAAATACTTTGAAATCAGGTGGTAGTAGTTCAACAGTGCAGCTGGCAGGATCACCTATGATAGCAAGTAAACAAAACAAAAAAAACGAGAAATAGAATAAACAATGATCAAATCTATGTTATGTATGTGAAAAGTATATTCAAATTAATATATGCTAATTAAATTAAATCAAATATCTTTCAGTTAAACATATATCTACATTTGTACATTAATAAGGCATGCATTTCTCATGCAGTTGGTCATCCAATAACAGACCCAAATGTGACTAAATATAAAAAAGGAAGACGAAACATGGATGATAAGTGTCATAAAGGAAATGCAGAAGAAACAGAAAACAATTGCTTTACAGCTGCAGAATAAGACACATCTCGTGCAAATCTTTACTGTCCACTGGACTGCCACCTCCATTCCCCCTTCCTTCTCCCTCTCTCACACACAAACACACACACACACACACACACACACACACACACACACACACACACACACACACACACACACACACACACACACACACACACATATATATATATATATCTACTTCTAATAATCAAAAGCTGACTTACCCAAAGACGACTTTACTGAGATGACAACACTGAGCCATTGCTTTACCAAACAACCACACCACCAATTTTTTTAACAGGGTAAGTATGGCCTTGACTAACATGGGGAAATTTGGCATTTTTCCCACTGTAATATGATCCTGGAGTTGATATATTTAGTTAAGGGGGTGTGGGGTGCAGCCCCCATATTGGGGGTTGTGGGGGGGAATAGCCCTGGGTGTGTTTGACATATTGCGGTGTGTTTCCACATGCCATGTGGGCCAAGTGCATACTTACAGTGTTAAAAAATTTTGTAGTGTGATTGTTAGGTAAAGTAATGGCTAGGTGTTGTCTCGGTAAAGTCATAGTCGGGAATGTCATCTTTCAATTATTAGAAGTAAACCCATATATATATATATATATATATATATATATATATATATATATATATATATATATGGGTCTCATTTCAATTAACACAATTACGTTTCTATGAAATGTAATTTCGCTATCTCTTTTTCCCGAAAGTGCATTGTTTTGAAAATGCACTTTCGCGAAAAAGAAACTAAAAGAAAACAAAAAAACACACATACACAAAAAAAAATAAACCAACACAACATTAACCTGCACTCCCCACACCCCTGCTACTTATATATTCTCACACCAAGATCGTACTACAGTGGGGAAAAGGGAATATTCCCTAATCCCCACTGTGCCGCGATCTAAGCAACAACCTTCATTGCTGTTCACTTAGTTGCTTTTTTGCGAAACTGCATTTTCAAAAAAATGCACTTTCATGAAAAAGGGGTTGCTGAATTACGTTTCATATAAACATAAATTCAATGAGATGAGGTAGACCCATATATGGATAGATAGATAGATAGATAGATAGATAGATAGATAGATAGATAGATAGATAGATAGATAGATACAGATTTTTTTAATACATTGCTGCAGAAAAAAGTGATCATCAGCACAGGGATGTGGTTTGGCTTGCCATATCTCCACAGGTGACTGTGTCGGCTCCACCTCAGGCAGCACAGACACCAAGAACATCTGGTTCACAATCATTCAGCCTCAATAGCTCATACCTTACCTGCTCCACTTGTGTCAGGTAGTTCTGCCTCAGCTGCTGATGCAGTGTTGCCCCCTGGTAGCAGTAGTAGTGGAGGTGGTGATTTTGTCATCCAGCAGGAGCTGACAGGGCTAGTGGAAGGCCTTGGTGCCTGAATCAGCAGGTTTGAAACATCCTCTATCATATTGCCAAAATGATGTCATAACCAGCACTGACCCAGGCAACTGACACATGCGACAGTGATGACAGTTCTGATGGTGAGGACTAGATCTCAAGCTGGATATGGATGCAGCTCTGAGGTCTCCTACCTATCTCTAATCATAGTGTCACCAACCTTTTGTATCTACCACCATCCCTTTCTGCCTTGTATGCCCTGTATCTCTGTACCTGCTACCTAACTTACCCTTCTACCTAACCCTGTCATTCCTAACCATCTACCCCAGCATTCCTCCATCTCCTAACAAAAGAAAAAAGGGGAAAAAAAAAAAAAAGAAAATGGGCACCAGTCCTACAAAAAAAAATAAAAAGAATACGCCACATACATAGCTCTCCACTTAATTGTTAGCGTGACACACTTTATTTGGTCCAATTGGCTATACATCATTATTCTGGTGCTATCACCAATCCCTGGTGTGCTGACTCTCCATAGTAATTAAATTGTGTGAAAAAAAAAAAGCAGTGTCAGGGGAGGCTACGTATATGTTAGTTCTTGATATACAAATGCTTAATCTGTTTTATTTTTCTGGCAAAAAAATGAGAAAACCATTTTCCAGTCATTTAAATGATGTTACAGTAACTTACAGTAGAAAGAAACTTCTGGAAATCAAGTATTCAATTGAGCCATCATTCTGTATGGATTCTCTGTGTACTACAGAGCATCAGGGGCCATAGCTCTCAACTTCTTATTGCAAGAAATCTGCACAAAAGCCATAAATAAAAGTGGGACAAAGGCCCGAAAACAGGGACAATTTTTAAATATTGTTCTTAGTAACTTAGAAAGTTGATAGAATAACAGAATTTTCTTTAGCATTAATTTTACAAAGCATATGAAGTCTGAAACTCAAATGTCTGTCATTATTTTCTAAGTTCAGCCTTTAATGATTTGCTACTAATTTGCCAGTAAACCACAATTTTAGGAAAAATGGACCAAAAATATAAGGCAAAAATCTGGACATTCTGAGACAATCTGTACAGCTGAGAGGTATGTCTGGGGCCTACAACACTCACAGAACTGCTGGAACTCAGCATCTTAACCAAACAAGTTTCAAAGTACCTAAATCATGAAATGAAAGTTCTGAAACAAGGATGAGACTCAAAAGGAAGAGATGCAACAAAACCAGAAAAAGAGGTTGTAGAGCTGGAATTGCTGTCAGATTGAAAACAGCCCCTCACAGGCCTGCACTTCCCCCGATTCTATTAGCAAATGTATGCTCATTAGCCATCAAGATGGACTTTCACAGGCTTGAGCTCAACACCACAAACAAGGTGAGAAATTCTTGTCTTTTAATCTTCACATAGACTTGGGTAAACAACAGAATTAGTGACAGTGCTGAAAGCCATGGTGGTTTCACTTTATTCAGAGCTGATAGGAACCTAGCTCTGTGTAGAAAAGCTAAGGGAGGTGGAGTGTGCATTTTGTGAATGATATCTGGTGCAAACACTGTAACATTGTGAATGAACATTGCTCTGTAAACGTGGAACTTCTGATACCGAAATGCAGACCTTTTTATGTGCCCAGAGAATTAATGGTGTCTATGTAGCAGCTCTCTCTCTCTCTCTCTATATATATATATATATATATATATATATATATATATATATATATATATATATATATATGTGTGTGTGTGTGTGTGCTAACATCACTGAAGCATTGAATATACTGCATAATACTATATGTGAGTTGCAATGCAAGAATTCTGACTGTGTATCTCAGGGAGCTGCTACCCAATTACTACCAAATTATGGATTTTCCCACAAGGTGAGCAAATCCCACAAGGTGAGCAAATACTTTGAACAAGGCTTACACTAACATAAAAGGGGTATACAGAGCTGTGTAACAAACAAACCTAGGTGGCTTTGATCAAATCTCCATAAAACTAATGCCAGCTTACAGACCTGTCTTGATCAGAGATAAGCCCACTGTGAAACAAATCAGGGTATGGCATGAGGGAGCCATGGAAAGTCTCAGGGCCTGCTTTGATACCACAAACTGGGATGTCTTTAGGGAGGCAGCCACGGTGAGTTATCTGGTGAACATAGATGAATTTACTAAGACAACTGTGGCTTACATATCCAAATGCATGGAGGATGTAAGAGACATCAAAAATATTAAATAAGAGCCAATCAAAAACCATGGCTAAACAACAAGGTGTACTAGTTAACAAAAAACACCAAAAGAATTTTGGTGATTTTTTTGTTGTTATTTCTTGGTTTATACCACCTTCAGTTGGAACTGTTTTTATGTATTGAGGTGCATGAGTTGCTGAGGGCAAGAAACACTGATTTCAGAGCAAATGATAAGAACAGACTAACTGTGGCAAGGGCCAATCTAAAAAAGGTATAAAGGCATAGAAAGAGGATACAAGGATTCTTTGAGGATGAGAAAGACTCCAGAAACCTGTGGCATGGTATTCAATAGCTGACTGCAAGAGCAAGTCAGCTCAGTGCAATGATAGCACTGCATTTCTGGACAGTTTAAACACATTTTATGTCAGGATGAAGAGAAAAACAACCTGGAGGCTGTAAAGTCTCTCAATGACAAAAAGGAGGCAGTGAACCCCAGGAAGGCTGCTGGCTCTGATAACATTCTGGGGAAAGTATTGAAAGGTTGTGCAGACCACCTCAGCATAGTCCTGATGGATATCTTCAGTACCTCACTTGTCCAGGAAAAAGTATCAACATGCTTCAAAGTTAAAACATAATCCTTCTGCCCAAAAAAGGCAACCCACCTGCATAAATGATTACAGGCCAGTGGCCCTTACATTAAATATAATGAAATGCTTTGAAAGACTGGTTAAAAGGCATTGACTACAGTATTAGTAGTATTAGTACTAAGTTTCCTCTTCAGTTTTTCACTTGAAAATAGTCTAACTCTCAACCTAAGCACTCAAAAAGCATCCTACAGCCCAGCACTTGCTCAGACCTAATAGCAAGCACTAATATTCCCTGACATTTGATTGCCCAGCAGAGCAAGACTCTTTATTTACCCCTCACCAATCAAGTGACTAAGCAGCTCACCCTACTATTCAGGCATGACCAAAGGGCAATTTCAGGTGTACTCTCCAGTCCAGCTGGTGAATCTGGGTATCCTGAGGCAATGTTACAACTGCCTCATGTACACAGACAACCCTCTCCTCCTACCACTAAGCACTAACATATGTGAGAGATGCAATTATACAGCCAAACTGGAGGCTAAGCTGTCTCCACCCAAGACTGGAACAGACAGTCAAGAGGAGAAGGTTAACACTTGCACCACACCTCCAGCCACACATAGACCTACTAAACCAGCACTGGCAAAAAATACACATAAATACATAAAATCATACTCAGATGCTTTAAATAAAAACTTGCAAAAGCATCAGAGACCACCAAAGCAGACACCCAAACAACCTGCACCTCCTGTCACAAACCAGACAACACATAAAACACAAAATCAGTGTGCCACACAATCACAGCCCTTAAGGTGAAATAACATACTTAACACACTAGTAATAGGTGACTCTATAGTCAGGCACACTGATGTCCCACTCACTAGGTTGGACAAGCAAAAGGTTACTGTTAGATGCCTGTCGGGAGCCAAAATCCGCCACATAACACAAGCACTCAGGTCACTCCAGAACAAGTACAAATATGACTCCATCATTGTGCATGTTGGTGTGAATAACCTGAGGCATACCTCCCTGGACTACATGAAAAGAGATATGGAAGAGCTCTCTGATCATGTAGCCCAGGCTGGTATGATCCTGACCTTGAGTAGCATCCTGCCCTCACCAAGAATGATACCTCAGTATAAAGAAAAAATGATCAATTTTAACAATTGGTTAAGCTTCTGGTGTCATTCAAAGGGGATCCAGTGTCTGTCAGCCTGGGGTGGCATGCTTGACAAGCCATGTTGCTTCACAAGAGATGGCTTGCACCTGTCACCGCTAGGCTTTCAAATACTGGCCAAGGCTCTTGCTGCTCCCATAGTGCCTTTTTTAGGCAAGGCTCAAAAGTCAAACCCACCTCCGTAAACAGCACAATTAACAAAAAACTGAGGGTTATGCTACTCAACACCAGGAATTTAAATCTCAAGATGCACGAGCTCGAAGCACTCCTCAGTATGGAGAACGTCGACATCTGTGCAGTAACTGAAACCTGGTTAAAGGCTCCAGAGAGCACCCCAGCACTACCGGGCTACAACTCGTACCACATGTTTCAGCCACAGAACACAGGCCGAAACACAAAAGGAGGGGGTGTATCCATATTCATCAAGGATATCTACACCTCCAGGTTAGTGGCGCAGCATGATACCTCTGAGATCATCTATGTGCAACTAACATCGGGCAAATCTGCAATGCAAATTGTGGCCTGCTACAGATCACCCTGCATGACCCAGGACCACCACTCCACCTTTCTGGAGACACTGGAAAACATAAAGGTCCTACCGAACACCCTGATATTAGGTGATTTCAATTATCCTACCATTAACTGGGAAAACTACTTGAGTACAAACTCCCAGGTCCAGCGCTTCCTGGAATTCATCAACTCAAATGCCCTGGATCAGCTGGTAGACTCCTCTACCAGAAGTGAAAAAATATTGGACCTAGTCATCACAAACATGGGCAACAGGTGTTCCAAACCGGAGGTCAACCCATCACTGGTTAGATCAGACCATAAACTAATCACTCTGGATGTCTACACCCCCCCCCCACCATGCCCAACTAAGGAAACCACAGCAAAAAAATGTTCTAAAGCAAACTTCACCTTACTTAAGACAGAGGCGGTAAGTTTCACAGCCCCCACACTAAAGGATAACGCTGCCCACGATGCAGGAACCTTTACAAATGCACTCTATGAGCACCTACAAGGATGCATGGATCATGCCATCCCTAGCAAAACCAAGAATCACTCCTCTAAGAGAAGGAAATCAGTCTGGTGGACCCCTGCCATAAACAAGCTATACAATAGAAGGAGGAAACTAGTTCAGAAAAAAAGCAAATCCCAAAAAGGAAGACATCCCTGATCAGTATCAGTAAGAAACTAAGGTCCCTCATAAAAATCATCCAAGGCTAATTTCGAAAGAAAAATAGCCGAGGATTCAAAAGATAACCACAAAGCCTTTTTTAGCTATGTTAAGAATCTAAGTGGCAACTCACAGATATGCTCTAAGTTAGTGCAAAATAGCACAAAATATACTGAACTTACTGATTTGCCAACATCCTGGCAGATAAATTCAGTGCAAACTTCAGCCCCCTCTCACCCCCCAAAAGGGCCCACAACAATACCCGGAAATCACAGATGCACAGGTGAAAATAGCCCTTTCAAAAAACACAACGTCAGTGGGGCCAGATGGTGTCCCAGGCTGTGTCTTGCACGAACTACAGAACAAACTAACCCCCCACCTAAACACGCTGTTCAGCCTCAGTCTCTCCACAGGCTATGTGCCCATAAAATGGCGCACAGCCACGGTTATTCAACTCCACAAAGGAGAGGCCACAACTGACCCTGGAAATTATTGCCCCATAAGCCTGACTAGCCTGGTCTACAAGGCTATGGAGCACATCATCATGGAACTCATTAACAAAGACATTGGGAACCTTCAAACACTTGACCCAACCCAGTTCTGCTTTGTTAATGGCAAATCATGCCTACTAAACCTGGTTGACTTTTTCGAGACAGTCATCAAGGCCATAGACGAGGGAAAGGTGGTTCACACAGCCTACCTTGACCTCTCCAAGGCTTTTGACACCATTACCCACTTGGATATTACAGAAAAACTCACCAGCCTGAACATAAAGCCCATGTCACAAGATGGGTTGCCAACTGGCTTACAGACAGAACTCACATGGTAAGAATAGTGGGCTCCAGGTCCGACTCTAAACCGGTCACAAGTGGTGTCCCGCAAGACTCAGTCCTGGGACCCCTACTGTTCAGTATATACTTTTCAGAAGTACAGGAAAACACAGGAGGACTATGGCTAACCAAGTTCGCTGATGACTGCAAACTGGGAGCCATAATTGACTCTCCGACTGACGTGGACATCCTCCAAAAAGGGTCTTACTGAGACGGACACCTGGTGTCAAAGTCATGGCCTCAAGCTAAATGCCAAAAAATGCATAGTTATCCCATTTGGGAAAAGCAAAACACCCACGGATTACCACATAGATGGCATCCCCCTTAATGCAGAAAAGGTAATAAGAGATCTGGGACCCAGGTAGATAGTAATCTCTCCTTTGACAATCATATTACCAAAGTAGTTAGGAAATCCTTCTATGTGGCTCATCTAATTACTAAAGGGTTCACATCTAGAAATAAAGAGGTTATAGTGCCCCTCTACTCATCACTCATCAAACCCATCATATAGTACAATGTCCCATTTGAGATGTACCTCACAAGACACTTCCAACAGCTGGAGAGACCACAAAAGTACCTCACCAAGAGGATTACTGGCCTCAAACATATGTCCTATGCAGCCTGACTGAAAATACTCCGGTTGTACTCAGTGGCATATCACTTACTCAGAGGTGATCTCTGCCTGACTTACAAAGCCATGACCAACTCAGAATTAATGGAAATGCTTCACCTAAAGAAATCCAAGTCACTGTGAGCCACACACTCTAGTGAGCTAAACCTCACCACAACAATAAATAGAACATGCTGGAGGGATCAGTTCCTGTCACAGAGACTCCCCATGCTTTGGAACAAAATTCCAAACTACAATAGGCAGAGCCCTTCACTAAAACTCTTCAAGAGAAACCTTGATGAGTGGATGGGTAACAGAAAATACACCCCTGGGATCACTTCATTGACTCTGCTTGACAGAGGATCAGTTAATTAATCAATGGGGCAGCGAAAGCCGACACACTCTGGCTAGGCTTATAAATGCCTTCGGGCAGATAGCCTGGTACCTACCTATGAACCTATTACCCCAATCCATTGACCCACTGCAGTTTGCCTGCCAGGCAAACAGATCAACTGCTGATGCTGTTTTGATGGCACTTCATCTCAGATTGAAGCATCTTGAAGAGAAGAACAACTATGCCAGGCTGTTGTTCATAGATTTCAGCTCTGCATTTCATACGGTGATTCCTATGCATCTTATAGAAAAGATGATCAAACTTGACATAAAAAAAAAGAGCTGTGCAACTGGATCCTCGATTTCATGACTGGAAGATCACAAAGGACCTGTGCTGTTAACAACACTTCAGGGAGTATTACAATCAACACCGGAGTACCCCAGGGTTGTGTGCCGAGTCCTCTACTGTTCACATTCCTTATCCAGGACTGCTGTGTGAAAGGTAGCAACAACCACATCATCATATTCGCAGATGACATCACAGTGGTGGGACTCATAAGTGATGATGACGAGAGTGGGTATAAGAATGAGGTCAACTCCCTGATTGAATGGTGCAATAACAACAATTTGGACCTGAATGTCAATAAAACAAAAGAAATCATGATTGACTTCAGAAAAATCTTTGCCTTGCACCTGCCCCTCAAGATCAACGGTGAAGTAGAGAGAGTCCAAACTACAAAGTTTTGAGGATACATATATCAGAGGATTATAAACACAAGCCAGCTAATTAAAAAAGGCCACCAGTGACTACATGTCCTAAGAAGGCTTGGAAAAGCAAATTTCTCTGTGAATGCTCTAAATACCTTTTATAGAGAGGCCACCGATAGCTTTATCACCAGCAACTGCATTGTATGGTTCAGTAACAGCACAATAGCCAAAAGGAAGAAGCTGCAAAGATTAATAAGAATAGCTGAAAAGATTGTGGGCACTAGTTTTCCTACCTTACAGGAGTTCCTTGAAGTGAGATGTAAAAAGAGGTCACACAAAATACTGTGTGACACTTCTCATCCAGAATATGGCTGGTTCACTAAACTTGCATCTGGTAGAAGGTTAAGGAGTATGCCCTACAGGACCTCTAGATTCATGAACAGTTTTTATCTAACTGCAATAAGACTCATTAATGCAGATGTAAATCTGGATGTATCAAAACTATAATAGATTGCCACTCTGTCATTCCTTTCTTTTTTTCATACAGTAATTATATTTATTTATTGCATACTAAAATTAATATATTCTCATTCAAATGCAATTCCAATCACTTCTTATGTGCAGTATCATCCAATCTCACCTTTGTGTATATTGTACTTTCTTTTCATGTGTTAATCATGTAATAGTGTTGGCTAGTGTATATAAATAGTGTACAAGCATGTGTGTCAGCTACCTAGACATTTACTTTTGCACTATAGTTATTGTTTATTCTTTAATCCCATCATGTCTTGTCTTTTTGTGTTTTTTTTTCCTGTAAAAAAGCTGATAATCAAAATGTTGTTTAGGTCGCATTTATGTTTCCTAAATGACAATAACGTTTATTTTGAATCTTTTGATCTCTGAATCTTATTAAAGAAGTGGATAGCTGTGGTGGCGTCCCACCACTCACCTGCAAATTCCTTTATTCGTTCCCCTGTGCCCTTCTTTCTACTTGCCATCTCCATTTTCAACACTGTACTAGCAACCCACTTTTCACATGATTAATCTTGTCAAAAAATAGAATCATACACAACACACATGACCAGAAATGGCCAATCAAAAAATCTTTATCCTCATCATTTGAGCAGAGATTGTCATCAAGCACCAGTGCTGAGTGATGGTGAATGGCATTAACATCCTATGGCAAAATCAGAAGATATTAATTTCAGCCACTCAACAATGTTCACTTTGACCAAATGTCCTTAAGTCTGCTACACTATAGGAATACAGAGTAAAGCAGTGGTGGCTGGTGACTTCAAATTAAAGGGGGGCTGCAGGAGACAGCTGAATGGGTGGGGCCAATGAGAAGGGGTGTGGCCAACCAGAAGGGGTGGAGCTATGTTCAAAACCACAACAACTGGAACTTTAATTAAATACGCTGCCCTGGGTGCCAAACCATCATGAGAGTTCAGTCAAGACAAAATGAAGTGTAGAAGAAAAAATATTTCAATACATTGACTACATGACAGCTTATTTAATATCTAGATGGAAACACAAAGGTTGTGAGCCATGAAAAATAAATTACTTTTTAAATGCATTACTGGAATGCCAGTCAAAATCAAGTATAAAAAACAAGCAGCAATCAACTCAAACCACTTCTCCTTGCACTGCAGTTCTAATCATAATGTATATTCAGTTTTATAAAATTACCAAGTAACATGCTGAAAGTAGCAATCTCTGTGATACCCCCACTTGTAAAAATGTTTCTTATCCAAAAAAGACCTGCTGCCTGACAATAACTATCTACTTGTTTCATGGGGTAGACATGATCAAAGTAAAAAATGAACAGCAAACATTAAACAAGCTCAAGATAAACTGCTTAAAGGATTTCTGCAAAGTTTCTGGACCACACACGATAGATTGGCATTCTGTTTAGTTTGCAGGTAAAGCCTGCAAAGATGACTGCAAGTCTCCAATAAATTTAATGAGCTTCTGAAAATACTGTAAGCCTGTCTTTTATTACAAAAACTGTCATATGCATTTCAATACCCAAGGCTTATATGTTATCTGGTTATGTAAATATTCTCTGCATGGCAACAACAAAAAGGCTTTCAATGTTAGTAATTCTTTAACAGTATGCTTATTAAAGCTTACCTGCACCTTACAATCTCCAACAAGCATACCTGATGGTCATTAAAGCATTGCTACTTAAACACAGAGCAACAGGACACTGCAATAGCATGCCTTTTCTGAATAATTAGAAGCATAAATCAGCAATATAAAAATATGACAGAAAACCAGAACATTCTGCAAAATCAAGGACAGATGAAAAGCCACTGTCGTACTTGAGTCTACCTTGGATGGGGGAATACTCTGCACGCTTACACTGCATAACTGCTCCTTGCCTTGCTTTGAGACATCCAGAGTCACTACATGGGGAGTGGGGTGCAACAAGTATGTTACAATTTGAAATGTCTCTGGCTGACAGTGATGCCTCTGACACTTATACCTCTCAACCTCAGAGCAAGAAATATGGACAAAGCCATACATAGAAGTGGGACACAGGCCCAAAAATAAGGACAATTTTTAAATATTGCTCTTATAAACTTAGAAAGATAATAGAATAGTAGTAGGTCTTGCATTAGTATGCATTTTCTGAAGGGTATGAAGTCTGAAACGCAAATGTCTGCCATTATTTTCTAGCTTCAATCTTTAATGATTTACCACTAATTTGCTAGAAAACCACAATTTTATGAAAAATGGACCAAAAATGTGATGCAAAAATATAAAATTGCCACACAATACAGCTGGGTACCTGTCAAAGAAGGGACACCTTTTTAATATTAGTACTGTTAACATGAGCAGCTGACAAAATAAGATAATCTGCATGCATTTCTGAAATAAAAGTAATCTATAACTCTGATCATTACAGTTATTTATAATTGTAAACCTTCCACGTTTTCTTCCAAAATTGCCATTTTGCGGAGAGATTATTATGGGGGAACAACATTTTGAGCCAAAACTGGGGACAGTTGAGAGGTTTGGATATTCCTAATTCTATAAAGCAATTTATTTGCACGTACCTCTTAACCTCTTAATGCAGGAAATCTGGACAAGGCCAAATATATTCGGGTATCATACAAACAGTACTAAACATTGCTATTGTATAAACTTAAGACAGTTGATAGAATAACATGTCTTGCTTTAGCATGCATTTTTCTGAAGGTTATGACATCTGAAACACAATGTTTGTCATTATTTAGTGACTTCATTCCTAAATGATTTGCCAGAAAACCACACATTTTATGGGGAACAAACCAAAAATAAGAAGCAAAAATGTATTCATTCTACAAAACCTGGAAAGTTGAGATGTATAGTTCAGCCGGGGCTATCTTTGAGTTTGCTGCCCTTCCCCCCTCACAAAATCATGGTTGAATGGAGCCTCCCCCCCCCCCCCTGCAGCCATTCCAATGTCCCATTCCTTGGTTATTTCGCCCCATTTACCAAAAATACTGTAATGTGCATACTGCTTTACTTTTGGAATTATTTGGATTTGAAAGTTTTATTTTGCATTTTACAGCAAAAACACTAATAGATATCTGCTAAACAAAGCAGTGCAGTCTCACAATGAAAATAGACTTAGCATTAAAACTTCTCTGCCCTTGAAACTCACATTCATTGAAACAGCATTGAAACCCATATTCAAAGAAAATAGCATTTGCCAGTGGCAGATAAAGTTAACTTTGGGCTGTTTTCAAATCATAGGCCCCTTGCACACGAAACATACATGTGCTCAATTGAATTAAATTATATTAATTGTACAATACAGTATAGTTGTTAGAGGGCATTTTAAATGTATTGTTTTGAACATTTGTCCAGTAAAAGAAACAAAATACATGCACCAATAATGACAAAACTGCCCAATTCAGAACATTTCCATCATAAAAGTCTACTCAAACTTCTACAGTCCACCAGTATCAATACATATGCACAATCTCTGAGGAAGAAAAAGTCATCTAAATAATTCCACATTAAAGAAATATGTAACTAATGAAGAGTTTGATGCTAGCAAACAACTTTATATTTCATTGTTTCATCTACAAATAAAGTGCCTGTTGCCCTTGAGGAATAAATTGCCTATGTTGCATTAAAAAAATGATAAGCTAGTAATATTGCAATAGGGAATAGATGGCAAACTGATAACAGGTTCATAGTTATTAGGTATCTTCACCAAAAATGACTGCAGCATCCATCCCCTTTACAACACAGTACAATATCAGCACGGCATCTACCTACTGTGGGAGTAGAACCCACAGCCTTCTGCACCAAAAGCAAGTACACTACCTGCTGTGCTATTAACAATGAAAGCAGACTCACCATTAGCAGCAGTAAACTTTTTTTCCCCTGCAGCTTTCAGCTTCTTGCAAAATCTCTTGACACTCAGCTGTATCTCTGAACTTTGCAGCACAAGAAATCTGGAAAAAGCCAAAATTTATTGGGGGGGGGGGCAAAAGCCCAAAAACCAGGGACACATTTTAAACATTGTTTATATAATGTTGGAAAGTTGCTAGAATAAAATGATGTGTTACCACCATACATTTTATTGCCAAGAATTGAACCCAGGACCCTGTGCAAAATAGTCAGAACAACATAGCATTATGCCAAATCATCTGCTCTATGAAGCAGAGGAAGACTGAAATGTAAATGGCTACCATTTAGTGAATCCAGTTCTCACTATAGCTGTCAACCTCTTAGCACAAAACACCTGAGCAAAGCCAATAATGGGGGAATACAGCCCCCAAACATATTCAGTGAATTCAGTTCTCACCATAGCTCTCAACCTCTTAGCAAAAAACATGTGGACAAAGCCAGTAATGGGGGAATATAGCCCCCAAACATATTCAGTGAATTCAGTTCTCACCATAGCTCTCAACCTTAGCACAAAAACCCTGGATGAAGCCAATAATGGGGGAATACAGTCCCAAAAATAGGGACAAATTTCAAATATCCATGTTATAAACTTAGAAAATTGCTAGAATAAAAGGTTTTGTGTTACCATGTACTTTCTGAAGAATATGAAGTCTGAAAGTCAAATGTCTGTTATTTTTATTTATTTAACATTTGTTAACCAAGAAAGTCTTACTTGGAATAAAAGCCAATTTTCAGCAGAGGCCCAGGGAAAAACACTCCAGACATATGTCTTTGCAAGATGGGAGAACATGCAGACTCCACACAGAAGGCATCCCAGCCAAGAATCAAACCAGAGAACATGTAGCTGTCAGGCAGCAATGCTACCAATGCAGCACTACACTACTCACTGTGTAAGAAAACAAAAATACAGAAAGCACAGGTTTTATGAGGAACAGAACAGAACAATTATGAGGCAAAAGTCTGCAAAAAATTTTACAAATGGTGGTGGGTAGGGAATTCAGGCCCTTGCCACCTGCACCCACAGTACAAGGTTCAAGCCTCAAGTATTCTCTACCCATCACCATATATTCTCTCTAGCCAGCAGTATATAGCAACTGGGGCATTTCACACACACACACGTGTAGCACCATTCTCTTATTGTACATAAAAGTAACACCGAATCCTACTCACTTAAATGAGGTATAACAGTGAAAAAATTTATAAAGCTTAATATGAGAAATAGTAAAACACAAGAAGTCAGTAAAAGATGCTGTCAAACTGGATTTTCAGTTTGTCAAGGCTCATGTTTGTCATAAAGTTATGTATAGGCTGAAGTGAGGGACAAAGTCCCCAGACACAAATGATACACTAGTGAATGCCACTTACAAAAAATAGCTGGTCATCATTAAATTTGTTATTGTTTTCAGTGACTCATTCAATATGCTGAGTTTTGTAAGTCCATTACTATGGTTCCCAGTGCACATCAGTATGTACCTAAATGTGAAGGTGTAAATGGCAAAATAACTGAGTTTAGTTGTTCTTTTTGTTGACGCCAAATATACTTGTTCAAAAATGAATATAGCACCAAAGTAAAATATTAAAAAAGCCTTTAAATTCCTTCTGTTAACCTAAATGATTATGTTCTGCAATGGCACACTGGGAGGGAGTGATCACACCCCCCCCACCACACACACACACATTGTAATTTCATCTGATGTGTTTAGAACACAGCAGGATTGTAACTTATACTGAAGTCCTACAGATGCTGCCTTTCAACAATCACCAAGTGAAGCTACAGAGTATAGAAATGCAAACATCTGCATTGAAATACAGTTCTGGAACAGCATTGATAATGTCTGCCGATAATGACCTCTGATATCATGGACAGAATGTTATGATGTCATTGAGAAACAGTACTGCGGTTAGCTATGCCTATACTAATCAACCATCACATCACAAAATCTGTAAAAAAATATTACAGCCTAGTGCCAGCATTGGGCAACCATACCTGTCAATATGTTTAAACTGTTGTCATTGTGTGGCAGGTCTGGTGCTGCAAAAGAGTGGTCTCTCTGATGTCTCTCATAGAACAAAAGCCCTCATTTAAGCAGCTTAAAGTTTCTTGGCCTAAAACTCAGTATCACTGAAATCAAATGATCAGCAACACGTTACAGAGACACTGACACATCTCCTATGGAGACAAATCGAGCATTTGTCCATCGCTGCATTTCTTGTCTCAAAGTAATCTCTGTCACTAAAAGCCTCTCCACATGCACACACACACACACACACACACACACACACACACACACACACACACACACACACACACACCTACCTGTTTAAATGTGTCCAGACCCAGAATCCATGAATCAGCAGTACAATTCAAGTCCCAAACCCTCCATGAAGCAGCAAGTAGCCCGCTCGAAATCCATGCAGTAAAATTCAAGTCCCAAGCCCGCGATGAACATAATCCCGCACAAGAGCTTAAAACTCACCTCACCTCTCTCCTAATTGGTCCTGTCTGCAGATGAAGCAGTCCAGAGCTCCTCTGTTCTTTGCAGTCATCACCACACAGATTCCTGGGCATCTGTGGGGCAGAAAT
Organism: Protopterus annectens; assembly: GCF_019279795.1. Taxonomy (NCBI): domain Eukaryota; kingdom Metazoa; phylum Chordata; order Ceratodontiformes; family Protopteridae; genus Protopterus; species Protopterus annectens. The sequence goes on from NC_056739.1 coordinate 1,763,573,435, forward strand.
GCCTTCCCTGTATCCGGACTGCTGACTCAGGCAGTCTGAGTTCGCACAGATTCCTGGGCATCTGGGTGGCAGTCTGAGTGCGTCCGCCCATGCGCAGAGTTCCGGGACTCATGAAAATAAAATATTTTGTTTTCTTAATATTTTGTTTCACGGTTTGTTTTCTTTTTGTTTCTAGGTGGGAAGGCTGCAGTCCTGCAGTCCTATAGCATGAGCCGCCCCTGGAGTAAAGGCACTACTTGCAACAGTAACCGTAACAATTCTTAGGATGCTGGATGTAATGAACTAAGAGCTCCTAGGTGATGTGTTACAGTACTTCCTCTTTCTGTATAATGATGCTTTTGCATAGTGTCATGGGTTCAGTTACAGCTGTATGTCAAATTATTCTTTCATGATATTTTCTATTCCTACCATACGGTTAATTGCAAATATCTGTATTTATCTCCATTTACTACATAATTTGTAAAAAACATTCTATTCTGGCAGTGATACTTAGTAAGACATCCTTATCATGCTTATGTCTTAATGCTGGTTGCACTCTCCTACTCCTTATTGCTTCCTATAGGAAACACGTTATTGTAGAGTGCATTGCAGATTAATAATGTAGAAATCAGTAACAGCAGCACACCATGCAGATCATCCTACATTCCCAAAAAAGAATACTATTGCTATTTCTCTCTCCATCTCTCTCTCTGTTTCACTCTGTTCAACCCTTCTGCTTCAGTAAGTTGTCACTGTCCCTTCAATTATGTGATTTAAATTGTGTGAAGTAGGAGATCCTTTGTAATGTGATACGATAATGGTACAATCTGTAGACTGATTTCTGCATACTTTCAAGGGTTCTAATCCAGGCATTAATTAAGTGTTCATGACTGTTGTAGTGCACTATTTTGTATGTACCTATTGGTTACATTTCGTTATGAGCCACCATGATCCTGCTTCTGTCAGAAGCTACTTGGCCACTGCCCCCCCCCCCTCCCCGTCTATGTATTTTCTCCCTTCTGTGTCATCAGTCTTTCTCTTCTGTATTTGCTCAATGTCTGGCACCAAGCATCAAATTCAACTCAGGCTAAATGGAAGTACACAGCTTATGGCCTTTTGCCGCATAGTTCTAGTGCCCCTCACCCTGCAGTGCTTAGCTATGCATAGACAGGCAACTCTTCTGTTGAAGAAGTTGAGCAGCTGAATGTGTAGCATACAGTTGTCATGAGGGTAATGAAGAGTAATTCATGCATTCTCTTTTTTTTCAATCTGTTGTCATATCGGAACCTTGTAAAGTATGAATTCTCTCTGTTTAATTTCTACAGATCTTTTGGGTTTCTAATATCTTGATGGTAATGGACCCCATTCCTAGGTAAGGGTATAATTACAGTCCAAGAAATTAGTATTAGTTCAGTCTTTGTTATTAGTCAAAAGTGGTCTTCACAACACCCACAATGTGCCCAGAATTGACTCCTTCTACAATTCATATGGAGTTACATGTATTGGTAGCATATATGACTGTAGATTCTTTTTTTATTAGATCCATTGCTCCTGTCACTATTGGAACTGTCTATATATCTTTCTTACACATTGCTGTCATTTCTGCCTATAAATCCTGATATCTTATGACTGTGTCCCTCTGTATATGAGACACTGTAATCACTACATATAGCAATTTCAGTGATCACTGCTACTTTCGCCATTTTTTATGGGCTACTATATCTGGTGTTCTCGCTTCTATTTTTTTGTATTGTTGGTAATGGGTGATCCCATGTGATGTACACTTCAACATTCTCTATAATGCTTTGTGGTTTATGTTTCCAATGCTTCTCAGCTACTTCTATATCACAGTGTTTGCACAATCCCCAGTGCAACAATCTTGCCACATTATTGTACCTGTCAGTGTTCAGGCCCTCTGCTGTGATTGTATTTGAACCAGCAACAAGGTGTGCAACTGTTAACAATACTTTTTTACAGAACCTACATTTGTCTGTTTCTCCCACATGCTCAATGGATTTTGTAAACCAACATGTATGTAGTTCACTATCCTGGGTGCCATTATTAACCTTTTATCCATTGGTTTCAACTCACCTCTCCTTAACCATTTCTGCATCAAATCCTGATCAATATGAGGTTGTTAAAGGAGATCTCTTCTTGCCACTATATTAATGGCTTTTCCACATTCTTTTCTTTCTCATCTGATCCTTCTTCTTATATTGCTTCTTTTGTTTTTTTGGCACATTCAGTTGCTCTCTAATTATTATCTATTTCTGGTTTGACTTCCATTTTTGCTTTCCACCTGAATGCTTCTGCTAAACTCAGCAGACAGGTAATCTTAGACTTTCTGTCCTCGCATTTTAAAACTTTCACTATGGATCTGATAAGGTCTGCAGATACGCATGCAGTCCCATGACTGCAGATCTATGCATGTAATCAATTTTGAGGAGGACCATACCTCCTTCAGAGCGAAGAATATATAATCTTGGTCTACACTAATTTTTATATATCATTTGGTAAGTGTGAAGCATTTTTCTTGTTTTCTGTCCAAGTGATCCAATACCTTTTGCGGCCAGTCAGTCACACCAAAACTGTACAAATTGGTTTATACCTTGAATTTTATTCTCAGATGTTAGGGCTGTTTTCAATATTTGTTTTGGTCTTCTGAAGTATTCCTTACTGAGTTTTATTCACATTTGTTAATGTTTTATCAATGATATTTCATCAGTTCCCAAACATTTATACACTCCTTCCTGTTCAAGTTCTTTATATCACATTCCTGTCCTGGATTGAGAGTTCCTTGGTACTGCAAATTTCCTGCTTTAAACTTTGCTTTTGCACATTATCAAGACCAAATGTCATTCTCATATCATCTGAGAAACTTTTAACCACTTGCAGTTTTACTTTCAACTCCTCGTCTGAGGGACTATATAATTTTAAGTCATCCTTTAGATAAGAAACCTTTAAGCAAGTTTGTTTTCTGGGAATAAAATTGTAACCAAGATCTAGTCTGTTAATTAAACAGCTTAATGGGTCAAGGGCAAGACAAGATAATAGTGGTGACTAAGAATCACCCTGGAATATCCCTTTTTTAATTTTTATACCTGGGATAATAATTTGCCATTTGTCATGGTTTAATTACAAAGTGGTTTGTACTGTTTCATGGACACTGAAATGTAACTGATCAATGTAGGATATGTTTTATACATCTGTAAGCACTCCTTTATCCATGTATGTGGGATGCTCCTGTAAGAAATGCCAAAATCAGATCCAGGCATGCCCCATGGTTACAAAAGACCACCAAAACCCTAATGAAATTCAGAGATAAGGATTGGGAGCACTGGTGACTAACAAAAAATAACTCAGATAGGCAATCATTCCTTGAACTGTGCAATAAAGCCAAAAAGCAAATAAAACTAGACAAATCCCTCTACTATAAATCCACCCTAAACTCTACCAACCACAGCCCTAAGCAACTGTGGTCCACTATTAACACTATCGTCCACCCAGGGAAGGTTGATACCCCCAGCCATCCATTCCCCCCTCCTCCAGCAGTATTGCTGAATCTTTCAACAAACACTTCACTGAAACTATAACATCTCTAAACAAACAACACTTCCCTACAACAGCCCCCCCCAACTCCAAACCCTAACCCCCCTCCTCTTTTCTTCTTCACCTCAGTATGTACCTCCAACATAAAATGATTATTGTCAAAATTTAAACTCACCAAACTAACAGCTGACAACCTCCCCAATGAATACTTGAAAATTGCAGTTGATACACTAGCCTACCCAATTTCAATTCTAATCAACCATTCCATAACAGAAGGCAATGTTCCCTCGATATGGAAAATATCCCACATCATTCCCCTCCACAAAGGCACCCCCTCCACCAACCTATCCATTTACCGCCCCATTGCTATCCTCTCCCCTCTCTCCGAGATACTTGAAAAATGTATCAACACCCCCAGTCTCCAACTACCTCCTAGCTAATAATCTCCTCTCCAAAACCCAACATGGTTTCAGGCCATATCACAGCACTAACTCCGCTCTGCTCTCCTTCACCAACACTATACTACATCACAAAAACAATGGCCTCTTCTCTACTGCTGTATTTCTAGATGTCTCAAAGGCCTTTGACATGGTATCTCATGAGCTACTACTCTTTACTCTCCCCAACCTCTCCTTCTCACAATCAGCCTGCAACTGGTTCCACAGCTATCTACACAGATGCCAGCAATCAGTAATCTGGGATGATAACCTATCACCTCACCTCCCAGGTACTCTCGGAGTTCACCAAGGGTCTATCGTTGGCCCTCCGCTATTCTCACTTTTCACTAACAACCTACATACTGCCACTACACAAGCATCTCTTATACAGTAAGCAGATGACTACTCTCATCTGCTCTGCCCCCACTCTACCAGAACTACAACAAATCACACAGGAATCATTCTCTTCTGTGGAAAGATGGCTATCTAATGCTCAGCTCCTACTCAACCCAAGTAAGACAAAACTTCTCCTGTTCCAACCTTCCAGAGCCACCCAAAACACCCCCCACTTCAACATTCTTGCCAAAGACAATACCATCATCTCTCCATCAGAACACACACAATTACTTGGTGTGGAAATAGACAACAAACTTAGATTTGACTCCCACATATCTCCCACAATAAAAAAAGTTCACAAGAAACTTGGTGCATTATATCGAGGCCGCCAATTCCTAACCAAGGCAGCTAGAATCTCCATAGCCAATTCCCAGTTAATCTCCACCCTACTCTATGCATCCCCTATACTTACCAACCTTAGACCGACAGATCTACACAAGCTGGATACTTGTTACAACAATTGCTAAATTTGCCACTGTAACCTTCTACGGCAGGCATCATTGCATCTCCCTTAAAGAACTAAACTGGCTAGAACTACCACAGCTCCTTCACTTTAATCAACTCACCCTCACTCATAAACTTATTAACCACTCCCATAACATCCTTTCCCTTCAAACCCTTCTCCAATCCTATCACTCCACTAGGCCCCTAAGATCAAGCAACAAAAATCAACTCACTGTTATCAAACCCAAAAACGCTGCAGGAGAAGCCATATTTTCATGTACCATATTTAAACTTTGGAACAATCTTCCACCCTCTATAACTGCTCTACCTTCCAGCAGCCTTTTCAAAACTGCACTCAAATTCCACTTAAATTTGCACTGGCTTTGTCCTTGTTCTAATCCAGACTAACACCCCCACCCTTACCCCCCCCACCTAGACTCTTAACCCAACTATACTACCGCCACTACTAACCACAGTCAGAAATAGCTAGTTGTCTTTACATACTTTAAAATCCTGTCTGACAACTTTGTTACTAATATTATAAATGACAAGAAACTATCTTAACTTACAAGATTTACTGTATATACGGTTGATAATCAATATCTTGTTATTGTATAAAAGCCAACAACCTGTAATGTTGTTTACTATTGCTGCACTTTGTATCTCTATTTATCATGTACATGATGTGGAGCTTTTCTCCCTGGGCATCTGGTGAAAAAGGACCTGCGTCCAGTCAGAATTTCCCGGTAAACAAATGTAAATGAATAAATAAAATAAATACATTTCTTTCAAATGCTTTTTTGTAATCTATCATGCCATACTTAGATTCCCACTTTTACAATTCTCCATTATGACTTTATTTAGCAACAAATGATTCTTTGTTCCATATAACTTTCTTTTATTATCCTTTTTTTCTTTTGCTATGATTGAGTTTTCTTCTAATCGTCTAAAAGCTCTGTCTGCATCATGCATCAGTTGCAATATATAGCTCATACATCATCAGAAGATAAGTTATTGGTCTTTAGTCTTTAGGATGGATTATAGGATCACTCTTAAGGAGGCATACCATTTTTCCTGTTGTTAACCAGGCTGGTTTCTGTGCAGAATGCATGCATAAGTAGTTGTTAATGAAGGCTAAATCTTCAGATGTTAATACTTAATACGTTTAGCCTGAAATGTGATACTTCATCTGGGCCTGAGACTTTCCAATTCAGAGCTTTTCTTAATTTTGTTTCAATTTTTCTGGTCGTTAATTCATGCCATTTCATATCCTGTACATTTGAACTTCTTACTGTCTCTATTACGTCTTCTGTCCATTCAGCATCTTTATTATGTTCCACAGGGTCTTCATAGACATTTCTCCAAAATGTGCTCATTTCATCTTCTTCTTCTTTTTCATGATGTTTCTATTCCTTTTGCTTTGTTTCCAAATTCTCTATAAAACTGTTTTGGGTCATCAATGAATTGCTTATTTTGTGTCTTTCCTTTATATGTATCTGAAAATCTTCTAGGTTTTTCTGCTTGTGCTGGTATCTTTAGTTTATTGTTTGTAATACTGTACATTGTTTGATCATGTCTTTCTAAGTAAATTTGTTAATCTGTTCCCTGCTCTATACTCTTCTAACAGTGACACTTCTTGTCTTACTTGCTTTATTTTTTCTATATTAGATGCTTCCATGATGGCATTTTATTTCTTCCCTTCCTTTCCCTTATTGCTCTGCATTTTTGGTAAGGCTTTATCTGTTAGCTACACAGAAATATATCCCATTTACTTCTATAATATCTCATGAATTTCTGTTTATAATTATCCCTAATCTGGGGAGTCATTGTTCCATCATACTGTCACATTACCTGAGTTTGATTTTCTACACTAAATCTTTCACTTTGCAGGTAGTCCAAAAACTTTAGTTTCTATTTGCATCAATAATTCCAAAACCATGCTATGTACAATGTTTTAAAAGATTTCATTTTAAACTTACACAATAGCAAATTCAACTGCATTAATATCTGACCTCTATCTTGTGCATGTAAATAGATATTAACTGTTGTTTTTATGATATTAATTTATATAGATATAATTTTCATATCTTTCTAAATATCTCAACAACTAAGTAACACAGACAGAACTCTTTAGCCTGATATGAAAGCCTTCAACTAGATGAATAAAATTAACTTGAGCAGTTGCTGAGATATTGTAAGTTGTTTACAAAATATTACAAATGTAATAGTTACTGTGTTTACTGTGACTTATAAAATTCGGTTTAAGACCTAGAACCTAAAGAATACTACCACAATAAAAATAATTTGTGCTAAAGAGTTTGCCATTCATACTTCTTTCATAACACCTATGGTTCCAGAGATATGAACATTTGTTTGAAATGTGTGGACATCATTTGATTCTGTCAAAAGGCTTAGGCTCTGCCCCTTGGACATTACAATACAAACTTCCTGAGCTCCATTGGAGTGAATGACTGTAGATTATACCATGACCCCCCATTAATATTCCAAAACGTGCACGCTGATTGGCCAGCGTGCACGTTGTAAATCGATTTATACTAATGGATAAGGTTCGGTCACCCGGACTTTTTCCATTAGTATAAGTCTCTTTTAAAACACTGTCTCGCTATGTTAAAAGAGTTTAACATAGCGACACAGGTTTAAAAAAAGCAACTGAGATCTCCGTTGCTTTTTTAAAAGCTGTCTCGCTATGTTAAACTCCTTTAACATAGCGACACAGTGTGTAAAAAGCAACGGAGATCTTGCTTTCTCCGTTGCTTTTTTTTAAACCTGTCTCGCTATGTTAAATGGGTTTAACACAGCGAGACAGCTTTAAAATAAGCAAAGGAGATCTCCGTTGCTTATTTTAAAGCTGTCTCGCTATGTTAAACCCATTTAACATAGCGAGACAGGTTTTGTGGTAACGGAGAAAGCAAGATCTCCGTTACTGTTCACTATGTTAAATGGGTTTAACATAGCGAGACAGCTTTAAAATAAGCAACGGACATCTCCGCTGCTTAGTTTAAAGCTGTCTCGCCATATTAAATCCACTTAACATAGCGAACAGTAAAAGCAATGGAGATCTTGCTTTCTCCATTGCTTTTGGCCACAGCTCTGATGTACTGTGTAGGCATGCGCAGTACATCAGAACTGCCGCGGATACCAGACAGCTGCGGAAGGGTAGCAAAGAGGCATTATACAATGCCATTATTTAAGAAAAGTAATTATTTCTTTTCTTAAATAATGTCATAGATAATAGCAATAACCACTTCTGGGTGGTAATGCGGATTTACCCACGGTTGTCTTTGTTTGGTCCCTCGGGCTTCGCCCTCGGGACCAAACTACGCCAACCGTGAGTAAATCCCGCATTACCCACACCCAGGCATGGGTTATTGCTATATTATTTCTGGGATACTGTCAAGGTGTAATTGTTGCTTGTACATTTTTTTTAGCAAAGCATTTTCCTGCTGCTATATTAATGTGCCTGCACCCTATAGTGAACACTGTCTTGTAGAGATCTTACCTGAACAATTATGATGATAAAGCAAAGAGTAACACAACACAAATATGTGCAGAAATGAACTATAAACTAATATCTTACTATGTCTGTATATATATTCCTGTCACCAACTATCTACCTCCTCAGACCTCTTGTGTGTCATCCAGTCAAGTTCCTAAATTCCAACTGGTTTCCATAACTCATGTTTCCATCAGTAGTAAAATGCTTGGTCACATTTCTATTCCAAGTTCAACACCTTAAGATATGATTATGCAAGACATAATACTTTGCCATCAGCAGCACGAATCAGCTTGTCAGCACTGCACTTCAGGCAGAGAGTATAAAAACTATTTACAACAAATGAGTCTCTGTGCCTGTTGTACAAATTTTATATGTCTTTTTTGAATTTTGAAACCAAGGTATCTGGGTTTCATAGTGATGTTGACTCAATTAAGTCAGTCTGTTAATATCTGTTTGTGCTCCAATGATTACAGTTGCAACTGTGTTACCATGGTTTAACATAATCCATCACTGTTATTCTGAAGTGCACTGTCATATTTAGGAAGTGTGCCTTTGTATTGTCAAGGCACATTGTGCAAGTATGAGACAAGACAAGTGACAAGGACACTATAAATACTTACTATTTACATGCCATCATCATAGGATCATAGAAGGTTACTAGGCTAATGGCCCAAGGGGCCTTTACAAGCCTAGCCAAGTTCAACCCTTGTTCCCAAGAGTGTCTGCCTGAGGCAGTCACTGGTATCAGCACCCATTGCCCCTGTCCTAGAGGCACACAGGTGGAAACCTCGGGATGAATTTCTGGTTACCCATCCAATCATCCAAATTATGCTTGAATAGGGTCAATGAGGGGCTCTGCTTATCATGAATTGGAAGCTTGTTTCAAAGGTGATGTATCCACTGGGAGACAAATCTGTCCCTCCAGCAGATTCTGTTGATGTCATATACCAGGTTAAGGTCCATAGTACGAGTGACCCACATGCCATTAGACTTGCAAATATAGCCTTGAAAGAACTGTCATGAATGCTTGCTTGATAATCCACTGTTGTAAAATTATGATTGTCATTGACATCCCAAACTGTGAAACAGGTACATGTCCCTCACAGTATTGCAATCTACATGAATGTCAGAGTATAAGCATGCTAGGGATGTAAAGAATGTGCAACATATGTTATGTAACGTATACATGAGAAAAAGGAGAGATCAGTGTCTGATGTAGCATTTACCCAGATACAGGAAGGGAAAAAGAAGGATCTGTGTGTGTGATGTAGTGTCTACCTGGATAACAAAATAAGCTGCCTCTGCTGATTAAGTGGTTCACACCTCTGTCCACTTTTAAGATATCACTAGGTGAGTTTATGGGCAATAAAAAAATACAAAAATGGGGTTATAATAGTCATATTTCCAGAATATCAATATACCACAACCTTGATTTTGAATACAATGGCCCTATATATAAGCATGTTGTCCATAGTCTATATAGCCATAAGTCAGGACTGTTTGAGGTGGCATTTCCTATTTCCTATGAAAAAGTTGGAAAAAAAAAAGAGGGATCTCCTGTGATTTTACTATTAAAACCTTGCCTAGAGAACTTTGCCTAAATCATACCCATAACATGTGAGCTGTAGAAACACTCTTGCTATCTCATTTGTATCCATGACATATGTAGGCGGTAGCCTATATCTTCAAATAAGTATTTATTAAATGCAATTTGAACAATGCGATTTGTGTGATTTGTATTTTTTTAAGACAGAAATACTTCTATTGAAGTTTCGGGACATATTTCACTAACTTAGTGGTATAAGGACCAAAACATGGCAGTGCAGGGGTCTCTCACGTATAAAAATAATCAGAGATAGTGATGATGCCACAAATGGCTCTAGTATTTGACATCCCACAGATATATGTCTGTACAAGCACATTGCGCTAATTATTAAAGTAAACATATAGGACTTCAGGAACAAAAGTAGGCCATTACATATGGTTATTCTAATGTAGCCCTTTAAATCTCTGTGTATGTCTCTCTCTCTCTCTCTCTCTCTATATATATATATATATATATATATATATATATATATTCATATATCTATATATCTATATCTATGCATATATAAATAGCTAAATAGATATAAATCTATAGATCTATATTTATATATAGCTATGTATAGATCTATAGATATATATATATATGTATATATATATATTTCTTTATCTATCTATATATACATATATATTTATATCTATCTATATATATGCATGTATGTTCACACACACACACACACACACACACACACACACACACACACATATATATATATATATATATATATATATATATATATATATAAATATATATGGATAGATATAGATAGATATAGATGCATCAGTAATAGTTCCATTGTAAATACATAACATGTGACATGGAGACCTGAATGCATAAATGGATAAGGTAATCATCAGTATCCACATCAACAAATGGCACAACCATTGATGAGTGTATACATAATACGGAATAAAACAAGCATATTTGCATGTACTAGACAGTAATGCAAACATAGGTACAGGCTGAAAATGAGAAAGGTGGTAAAGATATGTGCAGGCCTTTATGGTCAAACTACAGTTCCATATATAAAAAACCTGCATGATGAGATTCCATATGCAATTACCAGTAAGTATGTGTAACAATCCTAAACGTCCTGCTGGTCACCTTCTACTCTCTTCTTCCCTAGCCAAAAGATGGAATTCCCTCCCTTCTTCTCTTAGAATCTCTGAAAACTACGAATACTTTAAAACTCAGCTTCATTCCTACCTTGCACAGCACTGGAAATGTAACTGTATTCTCCCTACTTAACCTCTCTTCTATGTATGCTTCCTCATACAGCTTCTCTACTTATTCATCCACCCCAGGCTGTTCTCCTAAACACCTACCTCACTCTAAATCTAAAGACCCCTTAAACATCTGCCTCCCTCTAAGTCAAATTCAACACCAAATTATTAATAATGTTTTTCTACCTTAAATGTACACAATGTAAATACTGTATATAGTCCCTGATCTCATCCCCTCTTACTGAAAACAATTAATCTTTAATAACTACCTATATTAAGCTGATGCAGTTTAACTAAGGCAATCATACCTTCCATGTGTGAACTCCACTTTTATTAATGTTCAACCACCTCTCTAAGAATACTCCAGACACTATAATCTATGCTCTACTAACAGTATACTTCCCACCTATTTCTCTTCCATTTCTGCTAAACCTCAATATACAGCATTCAAATTTTTAACCCTCAACTAATAATTGTTTTCCCTTTAACTGTGAGCTCTTATCTTGCCTCTATCACTTAATTATTGTACAAACAGTTATCTATACAACTTTGTAAATACGTTTATGAACTGTCTTGCCTTTATGCATTTGTACTTTTTCTCATTACTTTGTATTATTTCATTTTTGTTTAATTGCTTGTAATATTGAGCTTTTCTTTCCGGGTCTCCACTGAAAACAGGCTCTTTGAGCCCAGTTGACATCCCCGGTAATCAAACTGGAAATAAACAAATAAATAAATAAATAAATAAATAAATAAATAAGTAACCTAGGCCACTGTAAAGCAACTAAGATAAGTGTTTAGAATGCACAACACACAGATGAGGGCTGCACATCAAAATGGTTACACACAGAGATAAAAACAAAAGCTTTCTCAGTGTATATCATCAGTTAACAGGCCATTATGACATAAAACTGTAAAGTTATTGAAAAATATGCAATGCAAGATTTGCTGAACCAAAATCATGACTTATCTTTGAATTGCTTCTGCCCATGCCATGTGCTGTAAGGCTTCCTCTGTAGCAGGTCATGCAACCAGTAGGACAGCATCACCCAGTGTGGTGGAGCCCTGCTGCATACGGAAGTCAGTGGTCAGGTCCTCCAATGTATCATTTCAATGAAATGGACCCTTCTGGGGTCTAAACATATGCAGATATTAGCACATAAGTAGGGAGAACATTAATCAGGTCCATTGTTTCCTGATCCCTCCAAATAAGTAGCCAGTGCCACTGACATTTTGTGAGGCATGCCACACCTATTGTGTTGTAGCAGCACCCTGCAAACATAGCACATGTACTGAAGTCATTATAAGCCTGAACTTGCCAATGCACAGTGAAATGGGGGAGTTCTGATGTTTGCTCTCTAAGTATATGCCGTTTAGCATGAGATGTATAGATCACAAAACATTATGTGATACATGTGAGTTAAATTTCCATAAGGTGTCCTGCATATAACTGCAGAACCTTAAGCATGTCTTCTCTCAAATGAGTAGGTCACTTCATTGTGCTGTTTGCTTACCACAGATGAAATGAATGTGATTCTTTAACATTCAAGTTAAATGAAACTCATTAAAAATGAAAGGCATAACTGATTGTACAGATAGAATTGAAGGGAATGGAAAGTCCTGTCAGTGACTAAGCATTATGAAGTACTATGAAGCTAATTATTTTCTTCTTATTCTATCAGTAACATTCAGCAAAGTGTGTACTGTGCTCCTATATGACTTTGTATGCTAGCACCATTCATAAATGTGTACAGCTGTCAACATAACTACAATGTAAACAATCTCAGTGTAAACAATACTATAGATATCTATTGGAAAAATGCAACTCAGTGATGTAAGTCTGCAGTTACTTATCTCTGTGTTTTATATAGTTATCTGTGCGGTGACTGTGTGTGGTTAAGGGATGAAACAGTGTTTTGTCCTTATATATGACAATTCCACCTACATACTTGTATGCAAGCATGTCTAAACCAAGCACTACTTCCTGTCTATTTCTGTCATAAAAGGAGATATCTGTATGATGTCTACATGAAGGTCTGACACAGCAGATAATAAAGTACTGCTGAGTCATTATAGTAGTTCCAAATGGCACTGTGGGATGATACAGACAGAATGGTGAATGGTGTTCTTGGCCTTGGATGCACAATGCAAGGTTGTTATTACACTGTCACAGACATATGAGACCAGGTATGAGGACAAGTTAAGGTGATGATAATAAGGACTAAGATGTTATATGTATGTGGTGAGTCTGCTTTATCTATTCATGTGATGCTACAGTTCATTGAGGACTTCCAGGAGTAGCTACATGCTTTCTTTGCTGATGTTATGTGAGTCTTGCTCTATGCTTCATGCATCATTGCCAGTATGTATGCTGTGGCGGAGACATATTATGTTGAACGTACAAGATAAGTTATGAGAATGAAGGCAGAGTTGTATCTGAATCCACACAGATCATAGGAATACAACAGTGCCACTTCACATTCTTATCATGTACCGTTCACATTACAGATTTTGGTGAGGGTGTTTTGTGTTTGTAGCTGAAAAGCACAGAGGGAAGCACTGGGTTCAGGGCTACTGGCACCAATACACATCATGGTCAGTAGTCCAGCAGTGGCCATCAGTCACTAGTGCCTCCTTTCCCACATGGACACAAGGGTCATTGACAAGAAGATCAGCCGTGGCCACTGATGCACATGAATAAGCATTTACATTGAAGGTGACTGCTCTGCTAGTGCACATGGCCTCCACATCACAAGATGTAGCATGAATTTACATGTGATGTGGTGGCCCTAGATTCTAATTGTATGTTCCTATGGCTGCCTACCCTATGTGGCCCTTGGTGCCTGTGTTAGACGTTCTACTTCTGAAAATATAAATAGCAACAAGAGTGAATTCTTGATGTATGTTTCTGAGTCTAGACTTGAGTAGTTTCTTGTCATCCCTGCAAATAATATTACAATACAAAACAAAAGGTAATTAGCTGGATCTAGGACTCTCCATCGAACACACATTTCACCAAAATGTAAACGAGTGAGCTCAAATTCATGAAAGCGCATTTTATAAAAAATGCACTTTCACCAGAAGTTAAGTAAGCAAACACTTGTTTGCATGCAGGTTTAGTTGTACATAGGTTCATAGGTTCATAGGTAAGTACTATGCTATCTGCTCAAGGGCATCTATAAGCGTAGCCAGAATGTGCTGGCTTTCGCCGCCCACTTAGATTAGTTCCCTGTGCCTCTGTCCAGCAGAGCCATTAGTTCCCTGTGCCTCTGTCCAGCAGAGCCACTGCAGTGATCCCTGGGGTAAATTTTCTGTTTCCCATCCACTCGCCAAGGCTTCTCTTAAAGAGTGTTAGTGAGGGGCTCTGCCTAATGTAGATTGGAATCCTGTTCCAAAGCATGGGGAGTCTCTGGGGCAGGAATCTATCCCTCCAGCACTTCTTATTTTTCGTTGTGATGAGGTTTAGATCCCTAGCGCATGTGGCTCTCGGGGATTTGTTTTTTTTTAGGTGGAGCATGTCCATCAGTTCTTCGTTGGACATGGCCTTGTATGTCAGGCAGAGATCACCTCTGAGTAAGCAGTATGCAACTGAGTAAAGCTGGAGTTTCTTCAGTCGGGCTGCATAGGGCATCTGTTTGAGGCCAGTAATCCTCTTGATGTAGTACTTCTGTGGTCTTTCCAGCTGTTGCTGGTGTCTTGTAAGGTACATCCCAAATGAGGCATTGTACTCTATGATGGGTCTGATGAGTGATGAGTAGAGGGGCACAATAACCTCTTTTGTTCTAGATGTGAACCCTTTTGTGATTAGGTGAGTCACGTAGAAGGATTTTCTAACCACCTTGGCAATATGATTATTTTCTGTATTTAGGGGACTACCACATATGTGGTAGTTCGTGGGTTTTTTCCAAAGGGGATGACTATGCACTTTTTGGCATTTAGCTTGAGGCAATGATTTTGACACCAGGTATCCATCTCAGTAAGACCCTTCTGCAGGATGTCTGTATCAGCTGGAGAGTCAATTATGGCCCCCAGTTTGCAGTTGTCTGCGAACTTGGTTAGGCATAGTCCTCCTGTCAAAATGTGGTGTAGATTGTACAACTAAACAAACTGTTGCTTAGATTGTGGTGCAGTGGGGATAAGGGAATATTCCCTTTCCCCCACTGTAGTGCGATCTCAGAGTGAGAATATTAAAGTAGGGGGGTGTGGGGGGTACAGGAGGGCTTGACCCCTGCATAAATGTGAGTAGTCTTTTATTTTTTAATATTTTGTTTTATTTATTTATTTTGTTGTGAAAGTGCATTTTCAATAAATGCACTTTTGCGAAAGTGTGTTCGGTGGTTTATGTTTCAGTTAAACGTGTTCGATGGAGAGTCCTAGATCCAATTAGCTTCAATGACTGGTGTTATTCAAGGAGGATCTAATATGTGTCATTTTGGAGGACATGATAGACAATCCTGCCTGGTTCACCAGTGATGGTCTTCATGTTTTTCTCAGTGCTTCACATATTGGCCTAGACAGTCTTTACACCTGTAGTGCTTTTTCTTGGGAAAATTCACTTCTGCACCTACCAGCCTAACAACTCCCAGTCATGGCAATTTCATTGTGGCATTACTCATTGCTTTTAGTTTAAACAAGGAAAAAAATACCCACCCTTAAGGTTTTACTGACCTGCAAAAAATAAACATTTGAATAATCATAGAAACCTAGTTCTAGTACAGAACACACCTTCTTTACTGGGTATTAATTCCTCTCACTAAATTATACTTTCTGGTGAATACAGTTGCATTTTAAGGGTGGTTGTGTCTGTATTAATTTACAAGTTTCATCATCACATGGCTAATTCAGCAGGATAATGACCTAGAACTCCTGCATATCCTGGTATGTACAAATAAGTCTGCATATTATATCATATCACTGCTAGGTATGCAACCCCTTCCACATCTGCTACAGCCAACGGCACCCACCAAAACAAAACTGAGTCCTTGACTATTGACCTAATGCATTAATTTTTGGGCAATTTCAACTATCTGTCAATAAAATGGAAAACATACACCACAAAGAATAAATATCAAAAAGGTTCCTGGACATCATTAATGCTAACTCTTTAGAACAGATAATACTCTCCCTTACTTGGAGCTCAAATCTATCTGACCATGTTCTTATAAATAAACACACCCATAATTGCTCCATCACATGTCAAATCAGTGCACTGTGCTGTATTTTCTTCCATAAGAATTATGGCTAAGATGCCCTCCAATCCTTATGTCTTCAAGGATTTCTCCAGGGACAGCCTTTTTATCAGTCTCTGATGCCCTAAAGAAATTTAAAAGAACTTAACCCCATGGACACCTCATAACAAATATGTCTGCTTATACCACTGATTTATAAACATCTTCATCAAGGCATCTGTTCTCATCTGCCACAAACAAAATGCAAAACTGAGAATTATGCCCCCATGGTGAAACACCAATATTAAGACATTTTGCAATAATATAAAGAAATATGTCCCTAAGAAATAAATGCAAAATTTAGAAATAAACCCCCATGGTGAAACACCAATATCAACAAACATTGCAATGAAATTAAAAAAATATGTCCCTAAGAAATAAACTGAAACCACACCACACTAGAAGTGACCTCAAAAAAGTAAATAAAGACCTCAGGCATTCGAGCAGTACCTGCAGAGTCAAACACAATTTAAAACATATTGCCAGCTCATCAAGGCCTTTTTAACTATGTCAGGCATCTTGTGAACAATTCTCAGCATTGTATCATGCTGATTTCCAAAGGGACTACTTACTCTGATCTGGAACCCACCATCAACATATTAAAGAATAAATGTAGGTCAAACTTTCCTCCCCATCAGTTTCTTTTCCTTCCTTTATACCACTTAGTATACACCACCACCTGTAATCAGCACAGAACAAGTATTAAAGGCTTTCTTCCAAACCAAAAATACCTAGCCCCATAGAGCCAGACAACATACCATGCTTGTAAGCAGAAAACACTGCCTCCCTGAGTCCCTTATAAAGCTATTCAGTCTTAGCCTTTTCAATGGGTATTCAGTGTATATTTGCCCGAAGACTAGAGGACAGATGTTATGGTACCCCTCCACATGGGCAGCCCTACCGCAGACTTGTAGTGTTATAGACAAATTATCCTTACCAACATCATTTGTAAAGTAATTGCACTCATATACTATAAAATTAGCAGCTTACAAACCTTCAATCTTAAGCAACTGTGTGTTGTAAAAAGTAGATCCTGCCTTTTAAGTCTAGCAAATTTATGTCAAAAGCTTAATGAAGCACTTGATAATGGCACATCAGTGCACACTGCTTACCTGGATTTGGCCAACGCCTTGACATCATCTTAGACTCTTGACATTATTAATAAATTGACTCAATTAAATGTTAGTATTTACATCAGACAGGGCACGCACAGAGGGGGTTGGTGGATACTTTCTCCTTAAAATGACAGACCTCCAGAGATGTTCTACAGGATTTTGTTTTGGGGGCCCTCCTTTTTAGTGTATATTTTGCTGATGCCCAAACTGATGCCAGGAGTCTCTGACTGAATGTGTATGCTGATGACTGCAAATTTAGGGCTGTCATCAACTCACCAGATAATATTCCCATTCTCCACAAAGGCATAATGCACACAAATTCCTGGTGTCAAGACCATGGTGTTAAGTTCAGTACAAAGAAATGCAACATGTTTCTCTTTAGGAAGCAAAAACACCCCTCCACCTACCTCATAAATGATACTCCCTTCAAAATCAATGCTGCTATTAGAGATCAAAGTATATTTGTCAATAATGAATTATTTTCTGACAACCACATATGAACTGTCATTAGGAAATCTTTGTCTCTAGTACAACTAATAACTAAAGGCATGTCCTCCAGGTCCAAGGAAATTATTGACCCTCTCAAATATTCCCTTATCAAACCCTTATCAAACCCATAATAGAGTATAATAACCCATAATAGAATATAATAACTCATGCATATTGCCCAATCAGGAAGAGCAAAACACTTCATTACCAAGACAATTTAAGGCATAGGCTTCCTAACTTACACAGAATGTTCAAAACTCCATCACTCTGCTGTTTCTCCCACAGAGTTCTATGTGATAACCTCTACTTATCTTACAAGCCTGCAAACAGCCCTGTCCTCCTTCACCTTTTACACATTTGTAAAACAGGTATCACCATCAGTACTGCTTCTAGGGATCTAAATCTATATGTTGGTACTAGCAAAACCTGTTAGCAGGATAGATAGCTCTCCCAATGGATCCCTTACTATATCAAACAAAGTAGCTCCCTAATTATCTTTAAATCCAACATGAATGCATGGATGGTTGATCTGTTTATTCACTCTGTGTTTGTCTCCTTAGACACTTATGGAGAAAGATAGCAAACACTAGGAATCTCAGTGGCTAGCTCCTCATAATCTAGTTAGCTGATAGGCTAGTATATACCTGTAAAAATCTGAACCTATAAAATTACATGGAAAAGCAGGTAAATGACATGACTTGTATAAAGCAAGAGGATTCATTTTAAGAATTAAATGCTAAATAAAATCTCTTAAATGTATATTTAACAGAAGTCTACTTTATGGTATAGGCATAAATATGTTACTCAAAATCACAGACTATTTGAATGATGAAATAATGGGAAATAATTCAGCATATAGTCTAGGTTTAGTTGATCCTGTGTTGTTGTTTTCCATTAAATATGCCTGAATGCATAATAGTTTTCATTCCAAATTTTCTGAATTAATGTGAATAGATTACTTCCTTCTTTAATTCATAAAATAATTTGCTGTGACATTGCAAATCCTAGGCAGAGGACTGTGTATATTGTTACAAAGAGTACATTTTAATCTCTGGTAAGGCAACAAGGGTAGCTGGACGTGGTTGGGAATAAAGAGTTTATTTTTAAAGCAGCTTGTGCCAGAAACAAACAACTGGGTCAGGGGGGAAAGAGCTTTTGCCTTGAAAGATAGACTACACGGTACATTAATATATTTTAAGTAATCTGGCAGATATGTATCTCTCTTTAAATGATAGGATCAAAATGTGCTGTTTGTGGTACAGATACACGTCTAACTTACATGTGTTTCAGAAGATGTGCCCTTTCAATGACATAGTGAATAAAGTACTAAGAATATAATCAAGGGGCAGGGACCCACATGACACATGTTGAATTACTTGCTATGAGAACAGATTTAATTATTTTCCCTGAGTTAGCCTGCAGTGAAGAAAAAAAAATCCCAGTAGGACAGTACAGTTATCTTTCTCTTAAAATAACCTGTCTTAACAGCCCAGGGATTGATATCAGCCTTAAGGGAAGAAAAAGAAGAGAGGTGTATTTTGAACATTTCAAGAAGATCATATGTCTCGATGACACTTGAAAATAAACATCCTAAGTGTCCTTTAGTCGTGCTGAAGCAGCGTAAGTGAAATCTGACTTCAGGAAGGTAAATCACTCAAGAACGCGTGGCTGTTATGAGGGGCATGAAGGGCTTACTCTGCGAAGTCGAAATGCTTCGTAATAGTTTTTTCCATAAAGCACCTGCTCTCTGGTAGTCATGTATTACTTTTTTTTCTGGTTTAGTAGTAACCAGAAAAGTCAGACAAATGAACTTCGCAACTCAGTTCATAATGTTATTACTCGGACATGAACTGCTTATGAATTTTGCAAACACTGGACATAGGTGAGTTTATCTGAATTGTATGGAATTGCTGCTAATATCAAAATAATTTCTATGTACAAGGTGTATTTGTGTGTGTGTGTGTGTGTGTGTGTGTGTGTGTGTGTGTGCATGTTGTATGTGTGTGTATTTGTGCATGCATAAGTGTGTGTATGTGTGTGTGTGTGTGTTTGTGTGTATTTGTGCATGCATAAGTGTGTGTGTGTGTGTGTGTGTGTGTGTGTGTGTGTGTGTGTGTATATGAGATTAGATGTATTTACATACTCTCATAAACACCCATCTTGCAAATATATATATTTAGATATAGATACATAGACACACACACACACACACACACACACACACACACACACACACACATATATATATATGTGTGTGTGTGTGTGTGTGTGTGTGTGTGTTTATATATGTATATATATATTGATAGATTTATATATACACACATGAACATATATGAATAAATGTATATTATATATTTATATGAATACAGAGAGGATAACTGTAATGCAGAAAAACATTTGGATGAAGGAAGATTTAAATAAGTCTTTTGGGTTAAATGTAAGACCAAGTTTTAAATTCTAACAGTCTACACTCTTTGTCTAACAAATCAACCATTTTTCACCAACCATTTTGAAAAATTCTGTGTTCGTGAAAAAAAATCATCTAAAACAGCCTATCAAATACAGAATATGGACCAGAGTTCTCTGTGAATTGGGCTTCAACCCCTTTGCCCCCTTCTCTTATATAACAAACTGCATGTCAGTGGGAGGAGAATTTCCTGTGCTTTGATTAATGTGCAATTTTGAACAACGACGCATTAATGGACAGCTGTATACCACACAGTCTGGTGTCTCCTTTGCCCTTCTGCTGCACACTGGTTAAAACTCAGCCTCAGTGAGACTACATTCTAATTCCCAGCAGTCTGAGATCTGGAGGTGTTGTTATGAATTCCAGACTGACAGGTGCAAATGTAAACGCTGTGAATACCACCATGCCCCTAACAGATATGGGCTGCAAGAAGTGGACCTGTGGCAGTTGTAAGGACAGTATTGCTGAATGTATTCATCGGAGTTTGTGGGCTGTTCCAGCACTGTCAAATCTTCAGTATTTCTTATAGATATTACAAAGGGTATCATCTGATAAAATATTTGTTTTTTATCACTTTTACATCCTTAATTCTCTCTGTTGTGTGTGCACCCTCTTTGGAAATTATGAGTCATTCAGTCTTTTCTAGTATAACATTTATGAGCCACGTTTTCATCACCACCATAACAGCTTCATTTATGGTAATGTAAAACACATATTTGTGTTAGGGTTTAGAAATGACAGTCCAAGTACAGTTTAGTAATATTCTAGGAAGTCTAGTGGTTCATTGTCAGAAATCCTTCCTAATATTAATTACCTTTTAAATCAGTTTTCCCATGACCAGAAATACTACATATATCCTTCTTGTGTTGAATCACTTCCATTACTCTTAGATACTGCCTAAGCGCTCCCTGCTAAAATCTAAGTGCATACTTATCAAGCATTTCCTTCATAATGCATCTTCTGTCTTTGTTATGGAAAATAGTCTAATTGGGGAGCTACATCTTTAAAAAGCCACTGATGCAGTGGTGGTAAATGTAGTGATGTAGTGATGGGAAATGTATGAAGCCAAATTAAAGGTAATTTCTGATCATTAATTGCCTATTACTAAGGGCATTTACATGATTATGTGATTGCCTCCATTTCTTCTCAAGGGGGCAGTCCACCTTAGACATGATGGTGCTGTTTGTAGCACTGAAGTCTGTTACTATAAACTTTACTATGACACAAAAAAATGTATTATGGCATCATGTTTAGACAAGCAAGCAGAATATCACAAACACAGACATGCATGTAAGAAACAGTGATCATGTATTCTGTCAAGAGTGTGATCAATGTAAATAAAGAGGGGGATGCTTAAAAAAAGATGAAATGCAAAAATGGTTAAAATTGTGTATATTCTTAAAATGATCAAATGAATATAGCATCTATGTGTTAGCTGTTTTTGTTAATTTAATTTATAATATTTAAATAAACTACATTTAGTTTTATTGGGGTTAATCTTTCTGTAGAAGGGTAGCTGCATGACCAAAGAACTGGACAATATAAGCAGAATAACAAAGAGTTTTATTCCTTGTTTGTGTATGTGTATCATACCTCTCGACCTTTTAGCACAAGAAATCTGGACAAAGTTTAACATAATGAAGGGACAAAGGCCCAAAATATGGAAATATTTTAAATACTGCTCTTATAAACTTAGAAAGTTGTTAGCATAAGAAGATTTGTGTTATCTATTTTTCTGAAGGATTTGAAATCTGAAACTCAAATGCATGTCATTATTTAGTAACTTCAATCCACAGATCATCCCAGTGATTTGTCAGAAAACCACATATTTTATGAGGTACAGACCAAAAATATGAAGGAGAAATATGGACAGTCTATGTAAATCTGGAGAGTTCAGAGGCATGATGTGTGTGTGTGTGTGTGTGTGTGTGTGTGTGTGTGTGTGTGTGTGTGTGTGTGTGTGCGTGCATGCGTGTGTGTGTGTGTGTGTGTGTGTGTGTGTGTGTGTGTGTGTGTGTGTTTGCATTGTTTCTGTGTATGTGTGTGTTTGGGGTGGGGTGCAAAATGCAAAGAGTCTATGTATATGTGTATGTTTACTACTCAAGTCTGTTACATTACCACCTAGAAGAATCTTGGTCTGCTACATAAAGCCTGAACAAGAAGTGTCAGATATTGAATAACAGCTGTCTTGTCTTGGCTAATAGAGGTTGCTACAGTGCTCAGCATTAAAAAAATGAAGCATGAGAGGAAAGGACACCATTTCATTTCTGACTGAGTATTTTACCAGCACACCATTGTCATTACATAAGTGCCCTTTTTGTCAGCATCTGAAGCTGTGAATAAGATTCAACAGATGAGTTTGCCATTTTTAAACATATATGGTAATGTGGATTGCTAAGACACAAAGAAATTATAATGACAACAGAGAAGTTATGCAACCACCAAATGAAGTGATAGCAAGCAATGTGGTAAGGTGGAAGAATGATTGCCCTGTTATTACATGCACAGGATTACTCAGAAATCACTTAGTCATGTTAAAGTGAAACCAGTAACTGCTTTAAAATTATGTGTACTCTTTAAGGGAGTTTTTCCCCTTCACCAGTGCTGTGTGATGATGGAGTATAAGTAAATTTGGGAGTATGGGTGTGCCTGCCCTACATGTGTGGTGGAGTACAGGGGGTCATTCATATGCAAAAAACAAAAAAAAAAATACACTATGTTGTTAGGCTAAATGTTATTCTTGTCTGTTGACTGAGTGGTTGGGAGTCAGCATAATGATTATGGTGTTTATCTCCCAGGCAAAAGGTACAGGGTTTGATTCTCACCTTTAGGAACATGGCTAGGTTTATAAAGGCCCCCTGGGGTTGTTCGCCTAGTAATCACCTATAAATGCTAAAATAGTTGCCAAATGATTCCATTCTGATCTTACACAGCAGATGAAGAAAAACAACAGTAGCTCTTTTATAAAGGGGTGTGGTTAATCTTCTAAGTCATATGCATCGTAAGCTGTATCTTGTATTTCCTTGTGACTAAAAGAAAAGTCAATTAAGTGGATATGATGTCCTAAAACATGTTATGTCAGAAAAAGAGGAAGAGAGCATGCGCGTAGAGGAAGGGTAAGGAGGAAATGGATGGTTTGGGTAGGAAAAGTAACAAAATACTGTTGATATTGCAAAGACTAGCTAAGGAGAGTGAAGACTTAAGGCCTGCAAGTGTGGATGGGCCATCAGAAAAGGAAATCAAATTAATGATGACAGAAGAGCAAGGAAAGGAAAGGAAGAAAGATTGTTACAAAGTCTCTTCTTAGAATACTAGTTGAATTAAGAATGGAGCTGGAAAAATTAAAACTGAAAACAGATGGCTGTGCATCCCACTGACGTGCCTAAATCTATACAGGAGGATAAGTGAGAAGATTCATTATAGATGCAGTAATAAAAATAGTACAAATTCTGGAGACCAAGATAAAAGTATGGCAAGGACTGAATGGGTAGACAAATCAAGCCTTGAAAGCAGTACATAAGGCAAGTTCAGTGCTGCCTTCATGTTTATAGTACAAAAAAGCTTACACTCAAAAGAATATGTGAAAAAAAAATACATACAATGTCAAAATTACAATATAAGAGAGTTTATTACTATATTTCTAAAGAACCAATAACAAGACAGTGCATTCTAAGAAATCAGAAGGGTATTGAACGATTGTAGGGGATTTATGTCTCCCTAGAAGAGGCCTTTAGCTTTGCTTGCAAAAAAAAAAAAAAAAAAAAAAAAAAAGTAGATGGTAAAAGTCACAAAGAACAGAAGCTGATTGGGTAAGTGGGAACATTAACCAGAAAGAAGACTCAGCTAAAGTGGTGATTAAACGGGAGGATCCAGAGACTGTAGATGTAGAAAAGGAGAAGGGAAACGAGATGGCAATCAGAAGGAGGAAAGTAGGTCAGTACAGGCATAAAAACCAGAGACCCAAGAGACAGAACCAACAAGATCATAAATGGAACAGAATCCAGAAGAAGGATGAAGTAAGATCTATTGGGAAGTGTGCAGATTTGCAGCTGTAGTGAAAGTGGATAATTGAGGAAGGAACAGAGATGGGATAGTAAGACACAAGAAGGCCCAGCTCAATGAAATCACACTTTGAGTGATACTTATTGGAACAAGGGGAAGAAGAAAAAGTAAGGAAAACACTGATAGATGAAAGCATGCAACAAAACTAGAAGTGAGTGCGGCAGCTAATGGGAATATTTTTCCTGAAAAGACTATAGCTTAATATTTTTCCAACTCTTGTTTCTAAAATTTGTGCTATTACTTGCACTTTGCTTCAGTTAGACATTTCTCTGGTTACAAGGAACAGCAGGATACCTTAGCAATTTCTATGAGTGGACCTTCTCTCTCCAAGGTGAAAAGCTTTATTGATTATCCAATTTTAGTTCAATTTAAAGAATTGGGAAGGTAACTGACTTTAGGTAGGCCATCATATTGTAACATGGCAGGTGTTTTTGCATATAATCCTAACTTCCTGGACTAAATGTACAATGAATCTTGTGATCAATGGATGCAGTGCAAGGATTCTGTTGTCATTTTTTGAGTCCATGTTGTATCTCAAATTAGGGATCTAAAAACAGCTTGTCATCCCCTTCCATTCATCTGACAATGGTTAGCTGGTCACTGGCTGCTCAGGCCTTTCCTGTCCATTATCTGTTTAGCTTCCCAGGTAACTAGCCAAACCTATATACTCATACATGGCAACTGGCTTATTTTTGCACTATTCAGCTGGTGCCAAACAGATTAAATAATTACTGTATAATACAAAGGTGACAAGGGATACAAATGTGAACATTTCTTTCAGTGGGAAATTCAAGCTCACTATAACTGGGGGACATGAAGTAAAGAAGGAAGGCGCCTGTGGAACTTAAGCAAAAAAGAAGTCAATAGTTCCCTGAAGAGACTGAATATATACAAGGAGAAAGTGAGTGAGCACTGCTACAAATAATTGGTCAACAGCAATAATCTACACATTTAACAATATAATGAAATGTAACAGAACTAAGGCTAATGGCACAAATAAAGATATGGGTAGTGGACTCGTGAAAATATGTTAAAGAAAATAAAATGCCTTGGACTGGCTATGGTACCATTTGTTAAGTCCTAATTAATCAACAGGCTATTTCAGAAAAATAAAAATTGTTATAAAAAATAACTGGCTGTGAGAAAAGTGATTGGTTATTCTCCACCACGTGCAAGGTGCATTGGACCCTGTGCCACCTTAGTTAATACAACAATTTTCTAGGTCATACAACCTTAATGAAAGTTTGAAAATGTTGCTAAAATGGTCCACTGTTTCAGTGGGACTTGACTGACCATATAAACCTCCCTGGGGTGGACTGTAAGGGATGTGAAGGTAAAATTAAGACAAGTACCATAAATCTGAACTTGTCATAAGAATCAAAAGCTATGTTTCAAAGAAAAGAAAGGGTGGGAAGAAAGTGAGGATTTGGGTAAGGAAGAATAGAATACATCAAGGAGACTGAATAGGCTGAAAGGATAACTGATTCTTGAGAAATTGTAACCATTTCCAAAAAGATGAAATAAGAACTATACTGGAAGGACTGAATTAATTCTGACAGATTTGTTATATTATCATTGGTGCAAGAGCTGTTCAAAATAAAGGAACACTGAGTAAGCAAAGCTGTAAGTAGGACTCTAAAGAATATTTCTATCAAAAGAGAGGTAAACGTTAAAATGATGATACAAGAAAGCATTAGCTGAACTTGAAAAGCAAACTCATAAGAATAAAAACCTAAAAATGCAACACAAACATTGAATGTGCTATAAAGTAGAGAAAAGATGCTCTTGATCAAAGTCAAGACTTCTTAAAGAAAAAAACAAAGTTAGTTGTCCATGCTGAGACTGGAAACATTAAGAAATGGTACAAGTGTATGATCATTAATAAGGGAATTTCTTTTTAGTAAAGGGAATCTTCCCATTTATTCTTATTAGGAGTAATAAGGCTAATCTATAACCAAATGGGATAGGTTATTTTGTATACAAAAAGGGAATCTGGCTAGGCTTAAAATGGCCTGCAAGGGCACCTAACCTAGCACTTACCCATAAAACTATGAAACGTACGACTGGAGAAACTAGCTGTGATTTACAAAACATTTGAAAACATCTGCAACCAAAAGTAATCTACAGAATTAAAATAATGATATAAGAAATGTACAGTCAAACATGAGAACCATAGAGACAGTACATTAAAGACCTAAAAAAGTGTACAGCAGAAATCGAATATCGATTAAAGAAAAAATAACTAAAAAGTAAACACACACACACATACACACACACACACACACACACACACACACACACACACACACACACACACACACACACACACACACACACACACACACACACACACACACACACACACACACACACACACACACACACACACACAGCAGATACAAATCTGGATAAAATGATAGCAAGTCATATAATAATATGAGTTAACAAGATTTATGGAATATTTAAATGGAGCCCAATCTTAAGAGGTATAGGAAAAAGAAAACATAAAACAACCCTGAATAAAAGAAATTGAAATGTAAAAGAATGAATGAAATAAGATAATGAAAAAAAGATCCATTCAGCAGCTGTGTGGAGCCTGTAACATATAATATAGACAGAGTTTGCAGTAATGAGGGAAATCTGTGGGAAACAATAGAAAAAAAAGACAATAAATATGCTGCCAAAGTTTAAAATAAAAATGAATCAGCATAATAGATTCTGAAAACTAGAAATTACTATTGACATATATCAGTTAAAGGATATGATTTAGTTAGGGGAGACAGGAAATGGAAATAGAAAGCAATGAGACGTGAGGACTGGAGTAAGCCACAGGGAAGTCACCATCTGAAGAAAATACTAGATAACAGAAGAGAGGACAGAACATGTGTATAGCTTAGAGATGATAGGCTAAGAAGGCTAAGAGAAAAAGAATGATTGGAAATGGTAAAGCAAGGCATCAAAGGTACAACAAAAGCTGTACTGGCAGAATAAGATGGGATGGCACACAGAAAGCAGAAAGTATAGACAAAGCAAGATGATACATATGACATCAGGGTTCAGACATGAGACAGAAGGACTCATTACATCCGAGTGACCCCTCCAGGTCCATCTGCAGTTAACTCCTACCGACGCCTCTAGACATTAAATATTGCTTGTTCATATTTGCATCAATAATTCTAAAACCGTGCTATGTACAAGGTTTTAAAAACATTCATCTTAAAGCTTACACAATGGAAAATTCAACTGCATTAAAATTTGACCTCTGCCTAGTGCAGTAAATAGACATTAACTGTTTTTTTATGATATTAATTCATATAGATATAATTTTTCACATTTTTCTATGTATCTCAATAACCAAGTACTACAGATAGAACTCCTTAGCCTTATATGAAAGCTATCAGCTAGATGAATAAAATGCTGCTGACAGTATGTGTGTAACAAGTGGTTGCTGAGATATTGTAAGTTGTTTACAAAATATTGCAAATGTAATAGTTAAAATGGAGCCAGAGTTAAGTTGAGCACTTTCGTCTCGTTTATTACAAAACTTCCTCAGAACTAACAACCAGTTCTAACCATTACCTTTTATAAAACCAATTAATTATGACATCATTCCCTTAATTAATACTAATTCATTTTAAAGTAAAACTGACCATACACTGAAAATATAAATGCAAACTTTAGCAGACATCTTCTGAATACATAAATACTGTATAATTTAAACTCATACATTTAAACGTGTTTATAAATAAGCGTATTGTAAATATGTACATTTGAATTCAATCATTCACATAATTCAAATAACTTTTTACAGAAATCTTGTCATTTATTCCTGGATTAATATCCACCCTTAAAAAATGTGCTTATGCGCTCAACTTAACTCTGACTCCAGTTTGGTTTATTTTATTAGTTGTTTTCTTCTTGTGTTTTTTTAATGTAATAGTTACTTTGTTTACTGTGACTTATAAAATTTGGTTTAAGACCTAGAACCTAAAGAATACTACCACTATAAAAATAGTTTGTGCTGAAGAATTTGCCATTTATACTTCTTTCATAATCCCTGTGGTTCCAGAGATATGAGCATTTGTTTGAAACATGAGGGCATAATTTGATTTTGTCAAATAGCTTAGGTTCTGCCCATTGGAAGTTACAGTGCAAACGTCCTGAGCTACTTTGGAGTAAATGAGTTAAAGATTTTATCATTGAATTCAACTTGTATTCTAAATTCTGAAAAGTGAGAGTTACACAGACAGATTAAAAGGGAAATGTGATTACAGTTTTATTACAGGGAAAAGACAATGTTGAAGGAAATTAATAAGTTCAGCAAACAAAAAGGTAGGATTAGAATTATGGAAAATGGATAAAGGGAAATGGCCTAGGGAAATGGAGTATACAAAAATTGTGAAAAGGGTTGGAGAGTTGGAGAAGGAACATGGATGTCTCTTTCTCTATATATAATATAATATAATATAGACAAAAATGAAATTCAGATGATTAGTAAGGGCAGAAGTGAGGTGATAGAATATTTTAACACAATCTTAGTTCCTGGGAAAGACAGACAGGGAAGAAAATGTAAAATTGGAGAATAGCATTGGGTAAATATTTGAAGAAGAAAGGAGGGGATTTGCTTTCATTTGAGATGAAATGAGTGAAAGCAGATAATAAAGCTAGACATATTCATGGTGAAGGGTGATTTGGGGAGAGGAGTTGTGCAAGTGGAAACTGGAGAGGTGTGCTTATTAAATTACACACATGTACCTTAGGACTAAGTACAGGTAACAAGAGTACACAGTTTAAATAATGGAAGTTGAATAAAGTAAAACCAATCATGATTTGAAGAAGAAAAGTACTGAAAATAAGGAAAAGAGGGATAGGACTCGTAAGCAGGTGCATTTCATGAAGAAGAAAAGGAATTTAAAAAGTAGAAAGAAAGATGGGGTAGAAGCTAACTAGAAAAAGAGAAGTTGATTAGCAGTAAAAAGAGGGGGCTATAGAGAATCCAGAAGAAAAGGGAAGACAATAAAAAGAAAAGGGCACAAAGAATAAAGAAGAGGTAATAAAGACAGAAATGAAGATGTGTGAAGTGAAAGTTCTCAGAAGAAAAGTTTTTTTTATTTTTGTGGAACGTAGAATAAAGGACAGGAAAAACACTAGCTTACATGACAAAAATAGATCATGAAGCCAGAAATTAAAAAGCTCTAGGGTAAAAAAGTTGGGTAGTCCATAGGAACAAAACCTTGAATAAAGTAGTAGTTGGAAAACTGGACAGGAATGTTTGGGCAGGGAATTAAAAGAAGAAGAGAAACATTAAGAAACTGAAGATGAAAATGGTGTAAGTTGTGATGATTGGGGAAAGATGGGCGAAGGCTGCCAGCCTAGTCAAATAGAATTTGATACATAATTCTATCATAGGTTCATAGGTAGGTACTAGGCTATCTGCCCAAGGGCATTTATAAGCCTAGCCAGAGTGTGTTAGCTTTCGCCGCCCCATTGATTAATTAACTGAGCCTCTGTTAAGCAGAGCCAATGAAGTGATCCCAGGGGTATATTTTCTGTTACCCATCCACTTGTCAAGGCTTCTCTTGAAGAGTGTTAGTGAGGGGCTCTGTCTAATGTAGTTAGGAATTTTGTTCCAAAGCATGGGGAGTCTCTGTGACAGGAATATATCCCTCCCGCATGTTCTATTTATTGTTGTGGCGAGGTTTAGCACACTAGAGCGTGTGGCACGCAGTGACTTGGATTTCTTTAGGTGGAGCATGTCCATCAATTCTGAGTTGGACATGGCTTTGTAAGTCAGGCAGAGATCACCTCTGAGTAAGCGATATGTCACTGAGTACAGCCGGAGTTTTTTCAGTCGGGCTGCATAGGACATATGTTTGAGGCCAGTAATCCTCTTGGTGTGGTGCTTTTCTGGTCTTTCCAGCTGTTGGAAGTGTCTTGTGAGATACACCCCAAATGGGACATTGTACTCTATGATGGGTCTGATGAGTGATGAGTAGAGGGGCACTATAACCTCTTTATTTCTAGATGTGAACCCCTTAGTAATTAGATGGGCCACATAGAAGGATTTCCTAACTACTTTGGCAATACGATTGTCAAAGGAGAGATTACTATCTACCTAGGTCCCCAGATCTCTTATTACCTCTTCTGTATTAAGGGGGCTGCCACCTATGTGGTAATTTGTGGGTGTTTTGTTTTTACCAAATGGGATGACTATGCATTTTTTAGCATTTAGCTTGAGGCCATGACTTTGACACCAGGTGTCTGTCTCAGTAAGGCCTTTTTGAAGGATGTCTGTGTCAGCCAGAGAGTCAATTATGGCTCCCAGTTTGCAGTCATTGGCGAACTTGGTTATCCATAGTCTTCCTGTGTTTGCCTGTACTTCTGAGAAATATATGCCGAACAGTAGGGGTCCCAGAACTGAACCTTGTGGGACACCACTTGTGACTGATTTAGAGTCGGACCTGGAGCCAGCTATTCTTACCGTGTGAGTTCTGTCTGTAAGCCAGTTGGCAACCCATCTTGTGACGTAGAGGTTTATGTTCAGGCTGGTGAGTTTCTCTATAATACCCGAGTGAGGAATGGTGTCGAACACCTTGGCGAGATCAAGGGAGGCTGTGTGAACCACCTTTCCCTCGTCTATGGCCTTGGTGACTGTCTTGAAGAAGTCAATCAGGTTTAGTAGGCATGATCTGCCCTTAACACAGCCGAACAGGGTCAGGTCAAGTGTTTGGAGGTTCCCAATGTCTTTGTTAATGAGTTCCATGATGATGCACTCCATAGTCTTGCAGACCAGGCTAGGCAGGCTTATGGGGTGATAGTTACCATGGTCAGTTGTGGCCCCTCCTTTGTGGAGCGGAATAACCATTGCTGTGTGCCATTCTATGGGCACGTAGCCTGTGGAAAGGCTGAGGTTGAACAGTGTGTTTAGGTGGGGGGTTAGCTCGTTCTGTAGTTCATGCAAGACACAGCCTGGGACACCATCTGGCCCCATTGATGCTGTGTTTTTGGCTTTTGAAAGGGCTGTTTTCACCTGTGCTTCTGTGATTTCTGGGACACTGCACTTTTCTGGTATTGTTGTGGGCCCTTTTGAAGGTGAGAGGGAGGTGAGGTTTGCACTGAATCTATCTGCCAGGATGTTGGCAATATCAGTAGGTTCTGTATATTTTGTGCTATTTTGCACTAGCTCAGAGCATATCTGCGAGTTGCCACTTAGATTCTTGACATAGCTAAAGAAGGCTTTGTGGATATCTTTCGAATCCTTGGTTATTTTTCTTTCGAAGTTAGCCTTGGATGATTTTATGAGAGACCTTAGTTTCTTACTGATCAGGGATGTCTTTCCTTCTTGGGATTTGCTTTTTTCTGAACTAGTTTCCTCTTTTGTTGTATAACCTGTTTATGGCAGGGGTCCACCAGAATGGTTTCCTTCTCTTAGGGCAGTGAGTCTTGGTTTTGCTAGGGATAGCACAATCCACGCATCCTTGTAGGTGCTCACAGAGTGCAATTGTAAAGGATTCTGCATCTTGGGCAGTGTTATCCTTTAGCGTGGGGGCTGTGAAACTTACCACCTCTGCCTTAAGTAAGGTGAAGTTTGCCTTAGAAAAGTTTTTCACTGTGGTTTCCTTGGTTGGGGGTGGTAGTGGGGTGTGGGCATCCAGGGTGATTAGTTTATGGTCTGATCTAACCAGTGACGGGTTGAACTCCGGTACGGAACACCTGTCGCCCATGTTGGTGATAACCAGGTCCAGTATGTTGTGGCCTCTGGTAGTGGAGTTTACCAGCTGATCCAGGGCATTTGAGTTGATAAATTCCAGGAAGCGCTGAGCCTGGGAGTTTGTACTCAAGTAGTTTTCCCAGTTAATGGTAGAGTAATTGAAATCACCCAATATCAGGGTGTTCGGTAGGACATTCATATTATTTGTATAAATAAATGTAAAATACAGGCTTGTGTTCTTAAATGAAAGAACACACTGTAAAATGTAAACTTCAAGTTTGTTGCAACATTGCCGTCTGCTGTAAGGAAAATCAAGCCAAGCATTTAAAATGTTCTTTGAAGTTACAATTATCTAAAAAATGGTGCTGAAGCGACTGACTGAACACATTCTTTCTATTATCTTAACTTAAGGAATAATTGTTAGAGTATACATGTAATATGTCTTTTATTATTGCAGTTTCCTGAGCAGGTGTTAGTTTGCTAAATATTGCAGTTTGTGGCCTGGGAACTCCAGACTAAGTGCCAAAAGTGTCAAAATGATGTAATGTGAATACTGGGAAAATCTAAGTGTCAAAATTATGTAATTTGGGAGGGCCTTAGTAGAGCTGTCTGTTAGTGTTTTAAAAACTATTGTTCAGTGAGAGACTGAAAGCATTTTGTCTTGGACCATCAACCAAGCACTGCTTATGCTCTATATGTCTGTAAGTAGGATTATAGCACCGTGTTTTGTCTTAAGAATTCCTAAAGGTTAGAAAGTTAGATTAAGTGTTTTTCTTTGACATCAGACTTTTCTTACTGTATTGTTTTAAGTTTCTGTGTGATCTCTGAACTCTTAGATATCTCTGTGGTGTAGTAGTATTCTCTTGTGTTTTAATTATTTATTATTAAATATTTTTAAAACCTTTACCTGTGGCTGGTTTGTATAGAGATAAGTTAGGCTCTAGAGTACATTGCATATTTATAGAGTTTATTTTATTGCAATAGGCCACTCTAATAAGCCTTAAGACTGAATAGTCGCATTACCAATTGGATAATAATATTGCACAGTAATAATTGGACACCCTTTTAAGGGTCTTTGGGTAGCTGATAATTATTAAGCTGGTGGTGGCAGTAATTACTACTGTATAGTCTGGGTAAAGGGGCACAGCTGGAGAATCTGTGTCAGCCTTTCCCAGGAGTGTCTGTGAAGATGTATAGATATTTATCTCAAATTGTGGGTGTGTGTCAGCTACCTGGGCAGGGGCACAAAGCACTGGTGGGACAGAGAGGGTACTGGAGGTTAGCTTGCCAGCTAGGCTGAGCTCTGGACCCTATAGCTGTGCCAGTGGTGAGTCTTACTGGGGACCTGGAGAGCAAGGGAGCAATCAGCCCCAGACTGACTGTGATCTCTGTGTGCACTTAAGGGAAATTGTACTTTACTGTGTGTATTAGTTATCCTTTCCTCATCTTGGAGACAACCTCCCTGATGTTAGTAGTGAGGAATGAGGCTCCTTGATTGCTGGGCCAGGGCACGGTTATCACATAAGTAATGCCATATACTCAATGGAACTTTACTAGAATGTGAGGGAGAAGATACTGGAAACCTAAAGAGAAATGTAAATGATGTAGGAGAGAAGAATATGCTATCATTGATGTGGGTAAAGGCAAAAGTGGTGATTTTACCAGTGAGTAAAGATGTAAAAGAAAATTCAGCCAAACACTGGCTAATGCCAAATATGGGAATTATGATATAAAAAAAATCTTGCCTCATAGCAAGATGAAATTATTAAAACATTAACTGTCTCATTCATTTAATTTAAAGTAAAAGTTGATGCATTTTTTCCCTAGTCCATTAAATGTGCTCATTTATACAAATAGTCCAACTTATGCAGAATGTATTTTACCTCGAAGTAGGTCATATTTCTTAAGGACGAGCAGAGGTCAAAATCCTTTTGTATAGATGTTTGTTGACCTCGAAGTAGGCCATATTACTTAAGACCGAGCAGAGATCAAATTCCTTTTGCATGGATGTTTGTTGTATCATCCCACTTCACCAAGAGTTTTGTTTTTGAAAACATTTTGATGGAAATGACATAAACCATATTCATTCTACCCAAAAGTAATACAAGAACACTAAACAGGATATGATAGTACAAGGATATCAGTATAAAACTCATTGTGAGTGAGGCTGTTACTGGCAATAATGGAAGAAAAATGGCAAAGGAGGTAACATGCTTTATTTTTTAACATCAAAAAATCATCTGATTCCATATAATGGGATTTCCTTTTTCAAATGAAACACAAAGCATTTTGGGAAAGATACATGAATGGTTAAAAGAATTATATAAGCAACAAGAAATATAAATTTTAGTACTCTGAGAGTTGTCAACTAAAATTAAGATAGAACTATGAATAATGGGTGGTCTTAGTTAAAGTGGTAGGGAGAACACTGGAGAGGAAAACAACAGGAGGAAGGTGGAATTAGCTTTACTGTCTTTGCTGATAACTATGTGTTTATGGCACTATATTTGGGATGATTGTGAGACCAGTATCCCAGGAATAAGATAAAATTAAAAGGCAAGTATGAGCATTATGTAATTGGAAGAAAATGTCTTGTTTAGTGATGCCTAATGTGGTAAGAAAGATAGAAGGATGTAGAATCAGTATGAAGTATGGGCATCATTTTATGCGGAGAAATGCACATGGAACCCTACAAAAATAGTTAAACTGTTTTATGATGAATGAAGTTTTTTGAAGGTTGGGTAGATGAAAAACCTGAGAAAAGTGGGAGCAATTATATTGAGGGTGTACTTGTTAAGTGAGTTATTTGAGAATACTGCATATATGGTTAAGGTTTAGCTGGCAAATGGAAGTTCAGAATGTGTAGACTGGTAGAAAAGCTAGAAAAATATGTAACAGATACATGTAAAAGGAAAAGAGACTGAGCATAGGATATAATAGTTTCAGAGGAGTGAGAACATGAAACAGGGTTGGAGCACTCAAGGGCATGAACGTGTATGCAAGCAGTTGATGAAAGCAATAATTCCTTTTAGTAGTAAAATGAGGAAAGGTGGAATGGGAGGAAAGGATGAGGTAAAAGACAGAATGTAAGAGAAAGGGAGAAAAAAGAAATGACACAAAAATAATCAACTTTAAATGCAAGGCTCAGAAAATGATTGTGAATATCAGCAAAATTAGAGAGAATTGAGAGGAAACTGAAAGGAGGAACAATGTTTATGATAATGATAAGGGATGACTAGGAGAGGAAGAGGTTGGAAGAGTGGTTGGAAAAGAAACACAAACAATTAAAGATGTGGATGTACATTAGAGGCCATACTAGTGTTTAAAAAAACTAAATATCTTCAGAAGAAAAATGTTACTTAGATACATGATTGGTTGATGTATATCCAAACTGTTACTGGATAAAGAGTTTCCGAAAAAAAATAAGAGTAAACTGAAACAGTTGAGAAGAATGATAACGAAGAAGAAGGCTAAAGGTAAAATGGAGTCTGGAAAAAAAGGATTAGGATGTATATTATGCAGACCTACAGAAATAACCACTGGCAGAGAACAAATAACAGAATGAATGAAAATAAGACGAGAGAAAAGCGATGAAGTGTAGAGGAAAAGGGATGAAGAGGAAGAATTGGAAGAAGGTGTAGAAATCTATAAATGATTGAGGTTGTAGTTAGCAGCATATCAAGAATTGCTGAGATGTGCTTATACATGCATAGCAAACACCTGCTGTATATCTATGTCTAAAAATAGAAAAATGGATGTAATCAATTGTACAACTTTTTTTTAATTGTGCATGTTTGCACGTCACAGCGCTGTGCTTTTACATACATAGCAGACACCTGACATGTATCTAAAACTAGAAACCAGATGTATTCAATTGTAAAATACTTTTTTTTTTAATGCATGATTGCGCAGTGCTTATCAACTCTAACAGGCACTTTAGCAGTATATGTGAAGATATACTGGTTTGCTCTACTATCCATATAGCTAAATAGGTTGAATCATGACCTACAGTATAGTAGGTCCTGGCCAGTCATACCTTTTACATTAATTGCTGTGAAAATGTGTGATGTGACTGAAACAACAGTTTAGTTCAAAATAAAAAGTTGTTAAATTTAGAAAAGCTATGCAATACTAAGCACTGCTTAAACATGGTCAATAGCCTTTAATGTCTGCGGATTGCTTAGCTTCACTTAAATATAGATTGTGCAAGTTTGCACAATCCTCAGCTGTGCTAAACTGGTTTGCGTGATGCGAAGCAATGAGGTGCTTTTTTGAAAGTTACAGTTTGACATGTAAGGGTGAGAATGCAACCTATATTAAGCCCAATTGGAGTCTCACTTGGCTGTCAGTATGCCTGGTGGTCTTGGAGAGGAAGCTTGGTTTCGAGAGCAGAGGTGAGGTGTGTTTATATTTAATTTGCTACAGCATGACAAGGTAGGCTGGTTCCAGGTGATCCATCTACCTTGGCTCCGCTGGCCATGGCACTGGGGTCCAGCACATCTGGGATGCAGCCTGGTGATATCCTCTCTGCTGCCCCTGCACTACCTGCAGCATTTAGTAGTTCCTCCCCACAGGCTAGGGCTGTGCCTCCCTCTGGGAGTGGAGGTGGAGGGGGTGATTTTGTCTCCCATCAAGAACTGCCAGGTATGGTGCACAGGGTGCTCCACTGAACTGTCGTGGCACACCTGTGCCTGATGGAGAGCATGCTCATCATACTGGTAGGGCAGCCTCACCCCAGATGCCATCCTCCACCACTGCCACCACAGGGGCAGTGAAGGAGCAGTGCTGACAGTCTCATGGGTGAGGATTTGAGTTGCACTGCTACTGTGTGGATGCTCATGGGACTTGGATTCCACAACACCCTCCACATCCAAGGTGTTCATCCCCTCTTGTGTCACACACCAACCCCTTCTGTTGTCTTGTCTGTCTTATGTGTCTGCAAAAGCTTTCTCACCTTCTCAACTTACCTCCCCCACATGTACCTATGTCCCTTCCCCACATTCCACTCTCACCTTAAAAAAAAAAAAGTTGAGACCTGTCCCAAAAAAATTGTCCCATATATAGCTCTCTGTTTTATTCATGTGCTCACTGGGTGCACTTAATTTGTTCCAATTGGCTTGACAATGCAGTTATGTTGTTATCACTCCTCTCTGGGGGTGACAGTCCAAATTCAGCTAAAAAATCTGTGAAAGTGCATAGTTGTTGCTATTGAAGAAATTGGTAGCTATGGTTCTTTTCTACACATGTCCTGCACATTCCTACCTGCCTGTCATTATATTTTTCCTCCTGCTTGCACCCCCTTTCACCACTGTCCTATCATCCCATTTTTCTTTTCTTTAAAGTTTTTTTTTGCACAATGCAGTGTGGCATGCTGCGCTGCTTAGCAATGCTAAATAGTGCTATACTGATATATGCTTTTGGAACAATATTAATCACATTCAAAAAGTACAACTGCACCCTATTTTGAACCTATAGCCATCACACCTCCAGGGCAGTGGATCATCCTGCAAAGCCATACACAGGTGTTTTAAGCAAAACATATTAATTCTGAAGTTCCCCTCATTGAGCATGTATAAAAGGTGCTGCGCATTGTGCCACACCAGGCAGATCAGCTGAGAGAGTCATACAGAAATAGTACTATTATTGACACTCTAGTACACAAATACATCACTATAACGGCACACATATAAGCTTAGATGAAATTGAGGAATCTGGTAGCAGGCACCCTGCAGTTATGTCTATAACATGTACAAACACAGATAAAATATTAATGGAAAAGAGGATTTTAACTGGGACTCTGGTATACAAATACAACACTCTAAAATCATACACATAATAATAGATGTAAGTGTGGTATTTAACAGCAGATAATTGTGGAATGATAACTACAACATGTAAAAATTCACCTGCTATAGCAGTGGCTCTATAGCTCAGTCTGTAAAATGCACTGAAAACATAACCTTTCTGGTACACATAGTCCTGGGTTGAAGCACAGCTGCGTCTACCAATGAAAATACATGTATGTGGCCATCAATATTATAGAGTGTGATATGTATGTCTGTCTTATCACCTATTTATCCACCCAAAGGAGTACAGTTGGAATGTCTACATCTATATAATAGAGGGCAAAGGCCTCCAGATAGGACCACTCTCACCTACTCCTAGTACTACATTATAAAGTGCAGATACTGTCTGGTAATGCAGTAGCCTGAATTCCCAGAGGATGTTGAAGTGTGTACTGAAATTTGACTTAGTAATATCACACTGCAGCCCAAAATATTTTGCTGGTGATATCACAGACAACCACAGCTGCACAAGTAACATATATATATATATATATATATATATATATATATATATATATATATATATATATATATATATATATATATATTAATGGGTCTACTTTGAAAGACCGAACGTGCATTTCACCGACACCCACTATGCCGAGACTAAATGTGCGAAATATCTCTTTACCGACAGTTGATAACAGCGAATTTCACATGGCCGACACAAATACTGCACTATTAGCACTTATAATATAGTTTGTTACATAAATGTATAAATAGGGATATCCCTTTATGAATTCACGTAAAGAAACATGTAATGATGGTGGAAATTTCGGAAATTGGACCAGGGATTCTGGGAAATATTTACCAAGCGATATTATCACAAAGAAATAAAAAAAATATTACTAGTTGAAGGCTACTTGTGCCATTTAGAAAGAGATCGAAGAAATAGACGTTATTGGGGATGTAAGAAAAAGACATCCTTAAAATGTAAAGGAAGAGCTGTTACTGTTTTAGTAACGGAAGGTGAGCAACTTTTAAAATCTGTCCCACACCACCATTCTGCAGATCCTGCTGAAATAGAACATTATAGTCTGTGTAGTAATATCAAACTTAGAGCTAAGTACAGTAGGGATAACCCAAGTTCGATAATTGTTGTCGCAATGGCATCAACATCACTTGAAGCTGTACAAGTTATACCAACTAGAAAGGCTCTCTTACAAAGCATTGGTAGAGTACGAAGAAAACAAAATATACCCAAACGCTGCCATGACATAACTCTAATGACTATTAGTTGCACTGACTACCCTTTAAAGTCAGGAAGTTTTATTTCTAAACGTATGTGTGATAAAACAACTGATAGTGTAGTATATACGTTTAGTACAGTGACTAATTTACAAGATATGAGTACTGCTTCTATTTGGCTAATGGATGGGACTTATTTTAATAAAGGAGTGACTTGCCGACAGCTGTACAGCATTCATGGACTAGTGAAATGCGGTTCTTACAATAAAGTGTTACAATTTTCTTTGGCACTGTATATTCTATTTACTAAGTACAAATGGTCTGGAAGTTAATGTGCAGTTTCTCTTGTGTGACTTTGAAGTTGCAGCTCTGAAGAGTATTAGACTCAATGTTACAGGAGCTAAGAGCAAAGGTTGTCTGTTCCATTTTGGGCAAAACATCTGGCGTAAGGTGCAGAGTCTGGGATTAGCATCAATGTATAACACAAATTTGTCATTTCAATTGTCTGTAAAGTCTCTGGTAGCATTAGCATTTGTACATGAATCTGAAATAGTGAAAACGTTTGAAGAACTAAAAGTAAATTTTCCAGTTGAAGGACGAGAGTTGTTAAAATATCCTTCTGATTGGTATATTCATGGAAGACTGCGTAAATTTACAACTAGAATGTCTAGTGCAATTAGATTTCCTCCTTTATTTCCCATTCAGTTTTGGAACGTTTCTGAGCTTAACGAGCTACATTTGCCATGGACACAGAATTCAGTTGAAGCATGGCATAGGCATTTAAAATGCGTCATAGGATCTCGAGAAATTGATTTGAATTCACTTATGCATTGCTTGTGTAGAGAGCAAGACAGGGTAGATGAACTACGGGTACGTATGGCAACTGTTTGTCCTCCGTCCCCTAAAAAACGGAAGCTAATCAAGAGGCATGAACAATTTCTTACTGTATTAAACAATAGAAAAGAATACAGTGCCATTGAATTTGTAAATAGTATAGCGAGACTGTTGAAAGTTTGATTTCTATATTATTGCCAGAATGTATATGATGAACTTTATAGCAATTCCTTAAGAGCAAGCATAAATAAACGGTCTGGAAGAACATCTTGTATGTTTGCAACCATTTACGAATATATAATCATTTTGTCACAGTTATAGCACAGTAGTGCAGGATATTATTTTATATTTCAAAGCCGTCACTGCAAACTAAGTGGAACCATTTATGTAAGAGAGGCAATTTACGTTACGATGAATATGCGGATGTTCGTTTTATTTCTACATCTAATATGTTTGAGTTGACCTTCGGAAAATATATATTGGAACACGAAGACTTTCTGTTATGTTTTTTCAAGCCACTATGGTATTAGTTTGTATAACGGATTACTGTTGTTAAGGCGCACTAATTTAGACAGTGTCGGTGAAGTGCACGTCGAGTGAATGAGTAGTCAGTCAACTTATTTGTCGGTGATTTGGGGTCGGTAAAGTCTGTGTCGGTGAAATGCACGTTCGGTCTTTCAAAGTGGACCCATGTGTATATATATATATATATATATATATATATATATATATATATATATATATACAGAGTTTTCTTCGAATTTATATGTTGAAGATTCAAGTGTCGATTGGTCAGAATGTCGTGCAAAATTTGGAATTCGACATTTCCGACCACTCTACCACCTAAACAGGTGCTACCATGGGTCAAAAAGGGGGGATGTTTGGCATTTCGACATAATTGCATTCGCAATTATGCGGAACTACCATTCTGCTTTCTAACATATTGTGTTCGACATTTGGCCGTACGATCAAATCCATGTATACCATATTTATTTTTATTTATTTTATTTAACATTTGTTGACCGGGAAAGTCCGACTAGGTTCCATAGAGCCTGTTTTCAGCAGAGGCCCAGGGAGAAATGCTCCAGATGCATGTCTTTGGAATGTGGGAGGAAACCGGAGTACCTGGAGGAAACCCACGCGAACACAGGGAGAACATGCAAACTCCACACAGAAGGCACCCCAGCCAAGAATCGAACCGGAGAACCTCTTGCTGTGAGGCAACAACGTTAACCGCTGCACCACTGCGCCGCCCAAATATATATATATATATCGATATATGGCAGTTGAGCTAGACGCAAGGGTCACCAGCACACAATTAACAGTGGAATATCATGACATATGTAACTTGGCAGTTGTCCAACTGCGTGACATCATAGTTAATGTACACCTACCTGTTTTCTAGGACACACCAAGCATTTTGCCTTGCATTGTCTTACTGATACTGTTGGCTGACAGACTTACCTGACACACATACCTTACTTCC
This sequence comes from Protopterus annectens, assembly GCF_019279795.1. Lineage (NCBI taxonomy): Eukaryota > Metazoa > Chordata > Ceratodontiformes > Protopteridae > Protopterus > Protopterus annectens. The sequence continues at coordinate 1,763,615,009 of NC_056739.1, forward strand.
CAGTGGGGTGGGTACTCTCAGTCTAGCTCTGCCTATACAATAAGGCTGCCACAGGTCCCACTTACTCTTACTGCTTGTTGTCCTGCAAAGCATTTACCTTTTCTGCCTATGCCTACTGCCTGCAGCATCACCTTAAGCTTCAGCCTGTAGCACCCACATTTGTATTTAAATAGTAGCTGCTACAGATATTCTCTCTGCCATGAAGTAGTATGTGTCCCCCACTATTTTCCCACCCAACTCGACATATGTGAAAGGGGTTGTAATCTACATTGATGTCTTATATCTTGTTCAATGGTTGCATGAGATTGGCTGATTATACTGCAAATCAACTGTGTTGGCTTCAGTTAGCATTTCAGAAGCACAGACTGTTTCAGAGGCAATCACTTGTTAATAGAGAACCTTGTTAAAAAGACAAACAGCTAGCTAGGGGAAACATTGTGCATGAGAGTTACTTTGCACGGTCAACTCATTGGTACAACATTTATATATCGTACCATTCAACAGCGGAGCATTGTATTCCATCAGGTATGTAACCATTTTGTTTACATCATTATGCATATGTGTCCATTTACTTAGAGGGAATAGGGATTACAGTAGTAAGCCTTGCTTGGAACTGTACTGCTGACATTTCATTGATCTGCAGATGTGTTGCACCTACAGAGGAACTAGAGTACACTACGGGTAGACTGCTCTTTGTCAATTAAGTATACCACTCTCCTGGGAAGTTCCTATTGATAGTGATGGTAATACTACACTGTTATTTGTGTGGCACTGCTTGTTTTAAATATTATAATGGGGTTTTAAACATACTGGCCACAACTTATTGGACTGCTCTGTTGGTTATGTGATCATACAATGGTATTTGTCATGGCATAATCTGGAATAGATGATTACTGCTACTTTACTACTCACACCCACACAATTACTGTGTTTGAATGGTATTGAATATGAGATGTGTAACCAAGCAGTGACTACTGGTAGCCATCTGTTATTTCTGTATTTCTACATACTATACTGCCATATATGTGATCCTGACATATATTCCCATTTTGTTGTCTTTTAGTAAATATGTATCCCTAATGCCAGGCCCCTTTTAAAGAGGCAGAAGATGACACTGTCCTGGACACCCTATGTCAAAACTATAATCTTTTGCTGTCCAGGGGGAGGACAAACAGGGAACAGTGGGCAGCATTGTGAGCTGACCTGGTTCACAATGTCGATGCAGTTGGTCACCAGAGCAGGACATATGAGCAGGTGTGACATTGTGCCTCTGATATGATAAATGCCTCTTGCAGAAGAGCAGCAGATGTGGCTGGTGGATGGATGGTTGATGGATGATGGATCTTGCTGTCACCGGTGAGGGCCTGCAGTGAAACAACCACTGTCAGCCACTGAGGAATTCCTGCTGAACCTAGGAACACAGGAAAGCTCCCAGACATGCATTACATGGTATGGTGTGGATGTGGGTGCCACTGTTTCCACGGAAGAGGAGCATCCAGGTATGCTTAGTTGGATACGCATTGGAATACTGTAGCATTCAGTGTGTCAGGGTGTACATAATTGTATGTGGGTGGCAGGTATTTTTATCTGGGGGAGGAGGTTGGTTGCAGTTTGAATCTCATGCTTAGATTGTGACCAACATTCCAATTAGCATAGTATGTACTGTAAATGTGAGACATTTGGACATAGTAGCCTGTCATACTGCAACATGGGTTGCTGTTTACATTATCTCTCCCTCAAATTTTCACAGGACTGTCAAGAATCAAACGTGCTCATGATCCTGCTCCTGGTAAGCATAACACTGTTGTGTTACAGATGTAGTTTTAGTGCATTGTATTTACTAAAGTGTCACCCAGGCCTATCAGCTGGATTGATGTACTGTCTGCATGATTGACAACCTCACAGATTTTTACCAATGGAACATGGTTTACAGTCATACCTATGCCTTGTAGTTGTGACCACACTGATAGATTTTCAGTATTTGCAGGACAGTACAAATTGCCTTATGTGTCAACTGTGCAAGAAGTTTGACAGATATCAACAGTGTACATCACTGTTGCTCATGAGATTCTTGATTAAGGAGCTTATTCTTTACAAGCAACTACAGAATTTTTTTTTTTAGAAAATAATGTCCTTAGGTCCTGTTATATGAAGTTAGGGGTTAAACAAGTCTGTATTACTGACACCATTGTATACAGCTTAACATATATTGCAAGATAGTATTGTAGAGCATAGTAATGCATGTATTAATGTACTGCATTTCCCTTTTTAACACAGGTGACCAGGAGGGGTTGGTCTCTGTCCCCTTGACAACCTGATATCAGTGTGTCCTCAGACTCTGATGAGGATGCTGGCCAAATTGAGAAACAGGTGGGTGTTGTGAATCTATCACAGAGATTGACATCCCTCTTCTGTCGTCATTATAACTGTACACAGTCAATATGCCTTTGCATACCCAGTCCCCTGAGGCCACAGATATTGAACAGTCAGAGGGTGGGGACATTGGACAGTAAAGTGTGGGTATTGTGGCTGCAGTAAGTGTTGATACTAGCCATAGCCAAAAAGATGCTGTGGTTCCACACAGATGGATTGATAAGTGTACTCATAGGAGGCCTGCTGTCCTTCCACCAGCTGTTGCAGGTGTCTCATCAAGTGTCATTCGGCATATGTGTAGGGTCATCATGGAGGCACAGACATGTTCTGAAAGGACCTCCATATGAATGCTCATGGTAATGGATGCAGCACAGTCTGACATCTGTGACTGCCTCCACTGCATTGCTGATACCCTGAATCAGTTGACTGATGCAGTGGAAAAACAATGGTCTGAGAGAGAGATGGCAGAATATCTGTCTTGGAATGGTCATTGTCTGTGATAGAAAGCCTGTTTGGAGTTGAGCATCTGAATCTTGGACATAGGTCAGCAGCTACATCTGCTGAGAGTTCACATGGCCATACTCACTCACACTGTCATAGTGGCAGTACATCCAGCACCCCAGAGGCAAGTGTGCTGTCCAGACCAAAATATGGCAGGCCATGGGCTCATGGTCCTGGGAATTCCTGTGGAGGATACGGTCCCAGCAGACAGCATTCACCCTTGCGTAGTAATGTCATTTCTGACCTTGGGCATGGAGGTGCTAGTGCAACTCCTGGCAGAAGCAGTTCCTGTGTTTGGGGAATGAGATGGTGAACTGTCAACTCTACCATGCATGGTTCAAAGCTGTCTAATATACAGTCAGATAGGGCTAGCACTGACCTTGACTGTGTTTACGCAGACACTCACACACCTCTGTCACATTCAGGTCACCTGCAGGCACAAACGGCACATTACATGGTCCATCTTGTCTGCTCCTGTTCCTGACTCACATACACACTTGCCAACCTACTGGGTCAGCCTAGGCTTCCTGCACCACCACACAACACCCTGTTCAAGTGACAATACATGTGCCACATCCCTGTCATCCATGCAAAGAAATAAAGCTATGTGTCTGATGCACAGGGTGACTACCTAAATTGCTATGTTGCCTTGTACATGCCACTTGTACTGGTCACTAACAGATATTGTCTGCAGCCAGATGTAATGAGTAAACCACATTATGTTGTGTAGATTAAGCTGGATGATGTTGTAATGGCTGTATACATACACAATGAACCATGTCTCATAGAACTGTTTATGTTTCAGATTAAGAATTGTTTGGGACACACATATGGGTACACTGCTACAATAAACCTGTAAACATCGGAGCACAGGAAGGAATGTCAGCACAGAAACAAAATGCCTACATAAAGGTAAAGCAGTATAGGTGCATGGCTCCATAGGTTCATATGTGTATCATAGGCTAACAGGGACAGTCGCTTTATGCAGCCTGCTGCATCCATAATCTCTGACACTGTGTGGTTCCTTTGATAAGTGTAGGCAAAATTATGGGAGCTGACACATCTACATGTTGTGGCATAGGAGATGCATCATCTACAATTCTCCTGTGTCCATTACACACATTTGTCCTAAACCAGTTATGATTGCCTTGTTCCACATCCCATTGAGTAACTTGCACATGATGTATGTTACAGCAGAAGTGTGCTTCACATGGATGGGGAGCCTGTTACATGTAGTGTGTAGTGTCACTGTTACATACCTGTCTCTCCAGCTTGGCCTATTTATACGAGCGTCAAGGTGCAGCTGTGTAGAACAGGTATGTCTCATGTTAGTCCTTTCTTGGATGGGTTGGTGGCACACAGTGGGATCTGACAACCCCTGTATGGGCACCATACACCTCCCCTCCAAAGCATGTAAAAGACAGAATACACAGTTACGGCCTTGATATGGTCTGCATTGGACATGTTATGTACATCATGTATTGGGTTACTGTGGGACCTCTCTGACTGTTACAAGTGTCAGATATGCCTGTGTTCTTACATACCAAAGGTGGCATTGCACTCAATGATAGGTGTGATGAGTGCCATATACAGTGGAACAATGACATTCTGGTCTCATTGTAGCGCTGACCTTCACAATCCTATCTTCCCAGATAATGACTGTCAGATACTTGGTTATCCGATGGCTGACATAAAAGTTTGTAAATAGCCTCTACAGTGTGTTCACAATGCCTGATTGCCTAATCTTGTCAAATGACTTCTTAAACCATGGCAGGTGGGGTGAGTCATTTTCCTCTCATCCATTGCATACTATAATAGTCAATTAGGTCCAATGCTTAGGGTAAGCATGATCTGACGTTGAAAAACAAACTGGGTTTGGGCCAGTGTATGTAGGTGTACTACATTGTTACTGACCATTCCCATGATAAGTCCTTTCATGGCGGTAAATGTAACACTACTGAGTCATCTGGGGACACCGCTTGTCACTGCATGCTACTTGCCGTGTGTGCAACTACATATTTACTTTAATTCCATCATGGTTTCCAAGAAGGCAGTCTGCCAATATGCCTGTGTCTGTAGAGAGCATAGGCAAGCAGTGAGGAGGAAGTGATATGTACACCCTGGGAAAGGTAAAGAGGGAGTGTTTACACAGTTATCTTGCAGTTGAACATCACTCAAGCAGTGTGATGACACAATTACCTTGTGAAAAATGCTGACAAGAGGGGAGTCCCCTGAATTGCTGGTGCCTGGCTACTGCAACTGCTGGTCTCAGCACAACCACTCTCTCTCCTGGTATACTATGCTACTACACTTTGTCTCTCACCAAAATCAAAATGTTAGTAACAAGCTCCACATGAGGAGCAGACCAAAACCTGTTTGTTCATCCACATAGTTGTCCCACGTCATGCAAGGCTCTGTAGCCTTGACATACCCTTTTCCAGGTAGATGCCTTGAGTAGCAATCAGAGCAATCATTACAGTGCGGTATGTATTATGCCTAGTATTCCAGGGCTCTTAGGATTCCAGTAGGGTAATGAGTGGATGGTAAGTCAGAGCACAGCTGCAGTGTCACAATATGATGTGCAATGTCCGGTGACATACATGTGCAAGGTTGCTCAAGCAAGCATCACAGTGGCAGTGATCCCTGTTAGGTCACAATTTCACAGTGATTCATGCAGCCTGACATTCAACAGCTTCATGGTGCATGTCTGCATGTGTGTACCCACACTTGTCCTACATATGTCATACTGTACATTTATGTAGCCAAAACACATGCCTGTGTTCCCAGATAATGTCACACAACATTCAGTGTGCTGTCTGGTTGCTTGACAGACAGTGTAGACTAACAAAGCCAGAGTAATGACCGCATAATTGAACAAGTTCTCTGTGCATGCAGAGACATCCTCATCTTCACTGCAAGGTGTGCCTACAGACAATGTGTTTGAGGCTGTCAACCCCAAGGGTGTAGCAGCATGACCCTATCTTTGCTGGAGTTGTACATTGTCACATTTGTAGGTATGCTATTGCAACTAAGCCTAATCATGGGATTATGGTCAATCCAAGGGACACATGGCAAAGCATTGTACCCACTCAACCATGTTATGGCACACTGTCAGGTGTTGTGTTACCTTAGGAGACTTACATAAAGGTGATAATAAGTTACACTGAGCATCTGTCAGGCCACTGTCTAATGAAGGCCTGCTGTGATGTACACACAAGCAAGACTTTATTGCTAATAACAGTATCAGTGACCACTGTGGAGCTGTGGACAGTGTCCCAGACCCTACACCGCAATGCTACACAAATAAAACATGTAACAGGTGTGACTATATAACAAACCTTTATTCCATACTGCTTCACACACACCAGTCAGTACATATGGCAATGAACAGTTTGACAACATGCACACCTCGCCACTTACTCAACCCACACCCACATTACACACAACTGCATGTGTGGAGCTCCTTACCAGACACATATATAAAGGACAGACACCTCAGAAACCCACTTGCAAGCTCTGTACGCATACACATACCTCTGAAGTACACATAATAGCGCATGCACCACTGTCTCACTGGTCAAACACCTGAGGCAAAACACAAACTCAACCCCGTTATTCATAGGTGATTACATTGTGTGACACATTGATGTCCCTGTCACCAAGCTACAGATGGGAAAGCTCACAGTTAGCTGTCTGTGAGGTGCCAGGATATGCCATAAGATACATGCACACAGGGCTGTCAACATCAGGTGATGTTATGATGACATAATAGTTCTTGTTGGTGTGTACAGCATGAGGCAATGGACTGTATGCAGACACATGACTGAGTTTACAGAGTCTGTTTTCAGCTGGAATGCTCTTAGCCTTCAGGTGGGTTGATGGCTCAATACACATGGAAAATGATTGAAGTCAATAAATGGCTTATCATGTGATATCATTTTAAGGGGATCCAGTAAATGTCAGCCTGGGATGAGTTGCTCAGCAGACCTCGATCCTTTGCCACAGATGGTGGTCATCTGTCACCCCTTGGAGTTTGTGTGCTGGACTAGGCTGCTGACATCACTATAGTGCATTTTATAGGTCATGTCTATCGGGAAAACTTTCCTTAGAGGAAACACCATCCTCAAACAATGTCATGGTTATGCTGGTACATACTAGGAATGTCACCACTAAACTCCACCCACCTTGGAAGATGCAGACATTTGCACAGTCACACACACCTGGTTCAGGGCTGTGGACATCACCACAACCATTCTAGGCTACACATCCTTCCACATGTGCAGAACCCACACTAAAAGTGTGCCAGTTAATGCAGGTGGTATATCCATGGTCATTAAAGATATATATACATCCAGATTGGTTAAACAATGTGATCCTCTTAAGACATTGCAGGAGCTATTCAGTGTTTGTAGGCCACCTAGTGAAGCCATTGCCAGCTACAGGGCAACTACATGACACATGACACCTGTTGTGCTTACTGGAATCTACCAATGTCTATCAAGCTACATCACAACACCATAGTGTGGGGTGAGCTTCACTAAATGCAAACTGTGTTGGTTACTCTTGCTCAAATTCACTTGGCCAAAGGTAATTCCATGCCCTTAAATACAATGCCCTGAACTAGTGGAGTGACAGCCCCACATGGGGAGCCAACTTAGTGCATCAGGTGCTTACCAATATGGTGACCACTGTAGCACCTGCATTGAGTGGTCCTTCATGGTAAGATCTGACCACAACTCAATCTCCTTACATGTAAGACTCACATCTTAGCCCCCTTCAGCAAACACAGGTGTAAACTTCAACAAAGCAAAGGATAATCTTCTATTGTATAGTATAAATGGCATGACTGCAAGACCACCCTCAGGAGGGAGAGGCAAGTATGGCAATCTCAACAACAATGCTTTATGCAGCCACCTGTACAACTGCATAAACTTGGCTGTAGCTGGCAGCAGGACAAGAAGCACCTCATGGTACAGCAAACTGGGAGCAATCATACAATCTCCCAGTTATGTCACTCTCCTATAAGAGGGTCTTCATGAACATATGTTTGTTCACACACTCATGGCCATAGTCCCATGCAAATGTGTAAATAATATCATTTCCATCAGTAATAGCAATGTTCCTGGTGAGTAGCACATCATTAGCCACACCTGTACATACTCAGGGGTGAAAGACCTGGATACACAGGCCTGTCCACATAGGTTTACACCTAGTTTAACATAGATTACCATGTCTCCACAGGAGTAAGAATGGTAATATATCATGCTCATGTCATTAGTAAGGGTGCTGTCACCTGACAATGATATAGTTATAACCTCCATGTAGTCTCCCCTCAGCATGCCAATATTTCACTGCAATGGCCATTTTCTCATGTACTTTTGCAAGCACTAGTGGCAATTGCACACAACGCAAAGTTTCCTCACAAGGGAACTTCAAGTCCCCAGTATCTGTCCTATGAGGATTGTGTGCAATACCTGTCATTGTAGACTGTATCATACAGACTACTCAGAACTGATCTCTGCCTTGCATACAGGGCAATGTCTGACCCTGCTGTATTGGAAATGCTGCATATCTGTAATGATACATGTATTACCAGCTGTAAAGACATTACCTGGTATGTGACATTAATAATACATGCTGGTGGGAAGATATGTGTACCACACTTTCACAAACCATTGAAACAGACCCCGCCTAATGGCAAACAGTGCACCTCATTGGCCTTCCTCAGATGCAATCTGTATGATTGTTTGGATGACTGTCATGTCACCATAGGGCTTCTGCATGTGTCCCTTGTGGACAGGGGCAATAGGTGCTGATATTGTAAATAAGGGTAATAATTTGACTAGGATTTTATGGGACCTAGGCCTATTAGGCTACTAATGTACAATGATCTTATGATCCTGTACTCTGATGTAAAATGCTCTAACATCTGCGCACACACACACACACACACACACACACACACACACACACACACACACACACACACACACACACACACCTGGCTACAGTGAGAATAGTACTACTATCAATTTATATGTAAAGAACACTGCACAGCATACACAGTCAAAGTTGGCTGCAACTAGATTAGAGCACCTACCTATCTAATGGTACACACTAAACATCATAGTACTTAATGCACATGCCACACTTCAGGTGTGCTATTAACATCTCTTTAGGTAATGTTATGGTAGATTACATCAGCAGACCTTGTTCTGGTCAGGACTTTGAAGGCACATCTCACCTGTGACAGCCAAAATACTGCAAAACCCCACCTCTTTCGAAGTCACTGTAGGGATCATACTTACTTTTCAGGGAGATGCACACACAAGTGGGCTAGAGTGAGAACAGAACCCATACCTATCTAGTCTTATATACTACAGATCACAATATTTACAGTACACATCACAGCTTAAGTCTGACATTGTGATGGCAGTTGGTAGTGGTAAGGTACATGACATCAGCAGGCCTTTTAGAAGAGAAGTGTTTAGAGGCCAACAGCACCTACAAAGGCCAACAAGTGCAGGCCCACTGGAATTTAATGTGGGATTCCCATTTGTTATACAGAGAGATATACACATACCAAGTGGGCTGGAATTAAATTAGAAATTATACCTATCTAGTCTTGTACACTACAGATCGCAGTATTTACAGCATGCACCACAACTTAAGTCTGTCATTACAATGGCAGTTAGCAGTGTTAAGGTACATGACATCAGCAGGCCTTGTGGAAGAGAGGGGTTTGGAGGCTGGCTGCACCTGCAAGGGCCAAAAAGGGAAGGCCTGTTGGAATTTGGAAATCAATGTGGGACTCCTATTTGTTATGCAGAGAGATACACGTCTGCATGCGCGCGCGCGCGCGCACACACACACACACACACACACACACACACACACACACACACACACACACACACACACACACACACGCACACATATACACACACACAAACACACACACACACATATACACACACACCAGGCTCGAGTGAGATTAGGACCCCTAACTATTTAGGTATTACACACTACAGATCACAGTATTTATAGCAAGCATCATGGCTGAAGCCTATTTTATATGAGACTGCAGGTGAATGCTAGTAGAGTACATAAACTAGCCTTGTGTTGAGCAGCATGTGTGGGCTGCAGAGTGACAATGTTTCTCAACTTTTCTCTGCATCTAGTAGCCTTACAGTCAGATAACTGTTTTGGGCTGTGAGTGACAATGCTTCTCAACTGTTTTCTGCATCTAGTAGCCTTACAGTCAGATAACTGTTTTTTATCCTAGCTATGTGTTTACAGTAGCAATTTTGGCTGTAACAGAGACCTGGTTCAAGGCAACAGAAAGCACCCCTGCACTACCAGGCTATAACTCATTCCACATCTTTCAGACCCAGAACTTGGACTGAAGATTCAAAGGCAGTGGTGTTTCCATATTCATAAAGGATGCGCACACCTCTAGACTGGTAGCCCAACATAATGCATCTGAGATACTTCAGAGGCAGCTAACATTGTGTAAGACAGCAATTCAGGTCATAGCATGCTATAGGTCCTCAACCATGTCCCAAGACTCACACTTCACGTTCCTAAGCGCCCTGGAGAATATTAGGGTCCAACCTAACATACTGGGTGACTTCAACTACCCCTCTATTAACTGGGAAAACTACACATTTACCAATGCACTTGCCCAATGTTTCCTGTAATTCATTAATTCCAATACCCTGGACTAGCTTGTTCTTACCCCCACTAGAGGTAGCAACATCCTTGACCTGGTTATTACTAACATGGGTGACCATTGCTCTACACCAATAATCAACTTCTCCCTGGTTAGATCTGACCACAAACTAATCACCTTGGAAATCTACATCCCCCCGCAAAGGTAACCACAATGAAAAACTTCTCCAATGCTAACTTTGGGCTCCTAAAAACAGAGGTGGCCAACTTCACGGCACCCATGCAAATAGAGAATAGTTGCATGATCGCTGAATCATACACCAATGCACTGTACTAAGAATTACACAACTGCATGGATTTCGCCATAGCCAATAAAACCAAGACACTCTCCTCCAAAAAAAAAAAAAAGAAGCCAATCTGGTGGTCCCCTGCCATAAACATACTCTACAACAGAAGGAGAAAACTGATGCAGAATAAGGTAAAGTCCCAAGACTGGAAAAACTCCCTTATCAGCCTCAACAAAAAGTTGAGATCCCTCATCAAATCCTGTAAAGCTAGCTATGAAAACAGAATTGGAGCAGATAGTAAAGACAACAAACAAGGCCTTCTATAATTATGTAAAGAATCTCCATGGCAATACCCAGATTTGCTCAGAGCTACTGCACAATGGTAATGCCTATACCAAGCCAACAGATATTGCCAATATACTGGCCGACAGATTCAGTTCTAACTTTACCCCTCTCCCCCTCAAAGGACTAATATCAATACCAGTAGATTGCCAGGTACCCAGTATTACTGCTGCACACGTTAAAACAGCACTGTCCAAGGCCAAGAATACAGCTTCTATGGGACCTGACAATATCCCTGGCTGTGTTCTACATGAACTACAGATTGAACTGGCACCTCACCTGTATGCCCTGTTCAATCACAGCCTCACCTCAGGCTTTATCTCTACCAAATGGTGCACTGCTACAGTCATCCCTCTTCACAAAGGAGGAGCGACTACACACCCTGGGAACTATCGCCTCATTAGTCTGATGAGTCTGATATGCAAAGCTATGGCACTCATGCCATGGACCTATAAAACAAGGATATAGGGAATCTCCAAACTCTGGATCCTACACAGTTTGGTTTTGTGAAGGGTAGATCATGCCTGCTCAACTTGGTCGACTTCTTTGAGTCAGTCACCAGAGCTGTGGATGAAGGCACGTTGGTTCATACAGCCTACCTTGATCTGACCAAGGCTTTTATTATTTATTATTTATTTATTATTTTACATTTGTTAACCGGGACTGGGTCAGACATGGCTTTGTAAGTCAAGCAGAGATCACCTCTAAGTAGGTGATATGAGACAGAGAAAAGTTGGAGTTTTTTGAGTCTGTCCAAATAAGACAAGTGTTTAAGTCTAGGATCCTCTTTGTGATGTACTTTTGCAGCTTCTCCAGTTGTTGAAGGTGTCTAGTGAGGTACATGCCAAATGGGGCATTGTACTTGATGATTGGCCTAGTGAGGCAAGAGTAAAGGGATTCACACTCAGGAATCATAGAAAAACTCACTAGGCTAGGCATCAACCCTTATATCACTAGGTGGGTTGCAAACTGGCTCACAGATAGAACCCACAGTTTGAAAGTAGTTGACTCCAAGTCAGACTGCAGACCTGTCACGAGTGGAGTCCCACAGGGTTCGGACCTGGGTCCTTTCCTGTTTGGTATATACTTCTCTGAAGTCCAGGCCAACTCAAAGGGACTCCAGCTGACAGTTCACAGTTGATTGCAAGTTGAGAGCTATTATTAACTCCCCAAGCGATGTTGACATTTTACAGAAAGGCCTCACTAAGACCAACGACTGGTGTCAGAGCCATGGCCTTAAGCTCAATGCCAAGAAATGTGTTATCATCCCCCTTGGGAAAACCCAGTTCCCTTGAATTACCACATCGATGATAGTCCACTGAACACAGAAGGCGTTATAAGACATCTGCGAACACAGGTTGACAGCAACCTCTCTTTTGACCTACACATTGCCACTGTGGTCAGAAAGTCCTTCTTTGTGGCACATCTCATTACTAAGGGTTTTGCATCCAGTAAGAAAGAGGTCATTGTCTCCCTTTACTCTTGCCTCACTAGGCCAATCATCAAGTACAATGCCCCATTTGGCATGTACCTCACTAGACACCTTCAACAACTGGAGAAGCTGCAAAAGTACATCACAAAGAGGATCCTAGACTTAAACACTTGTCTTATTTGGACAGACTCAAAAAACTCCAACTTTTCTCTGTCTCATATCACCTACTTAGAGGTGATCTCTGCTTGACTTACAAAGCCATGTCTGACCCAGCTCTGTTAGAAATGCTGCATCTAAATAAATCCCAATCCCTCTGCACCACACACTCCAGAGACCTCAGCCTCATTACTGCAATCAACAGAACATGCTGGAGGGACAGGTTCATAACGCAGAGATTGCCCATGCTATGGAATAGTCTTCCCATACATGTTAAGCAGAGCACCTCACTGGCCCTCTTCAAAAGAAATCTTGATGAGTGGATGGAAAATAGAAATACACCCCGGGGATCACTCCAGTGGTTCTACTCAACAGAGGCATTGGGAACTAAGGTTGGGCGGCATGATGCCAGGGTAATCCTATGGGATAGGCTTGTAAAGGCTCCAGGGCCATTAGCCTAGGACACACCTATGAATCTATGAACCTGTATGGCTATTTGCATTTGGATGGGCAAGCATGTGGGCAAAAACCTGCATGCATACGCAACATAATACATAACACCACCTGTTCACATGTTGGTTTATGTGTTGTGACATCTAGCCGGCACAGAGGGCTGTAGGGAAGTGCATTATCTACTGTTGATCCCTTACATGTGGTCCTTTGAGCAACATTATACATGTGTCATACTGCAGCTTTAGTCACCAGTAACAGGATATGTAGGACAATACAGACATACACAGACATATAAACATATATCTGTCAATAACAGGGATGTAAATATACATGAAAGTGTGTGTGTGTGTGTGTGTGTGTGTGTGTGTGTGTGTGTGTGTGTGTGTGTGTGTGTGTGTCTATGCGTGTGTCTATGTGTGTGTGTGTGTGTGTGTGTGTGTGTGTGTGTGTGTGTGTGTGTGTGTGTGTGTGTGTGTGTGTGTGTGTGTGTGTGTGTGATATACAGTGGATATAAAAAGTGTACACATCACTGTTAAAATGCCATTTTTTTGTGATGTAAAAAAAATGAGACCACAATAAATCATTTCAAAACTTTTCTCATCTTTAACGTGACCTATAACCTGTACAATTCAATTGAAAAACTAATTTGTTAGGGAAAAAAATATAAAAAATAAAAAAATGTACAATAAGCTGGTTGCATAAGTAATGGGCACACCATTTAACTAATACTTTGTTGAAGTACCTTTGAATTTAATTACAGCATTCATTTTTCTTGGGTAGGAGTCTATCAGCATAGCACATCTTGACTTGGCAATATTTTCCCACTCTTCCTTGCAAAAGAGCTCAAATTCTGTCAGATTGCGAGGGCATCTCTCGTGCTCAGCCCTCTTCAGGTCACCCCCACAGATTCTATTGGACTTAGGTCTGGGCTCTGGCTGGGCCATTCCAAAACTTTAATTTTCTTCTGGTGAAGCCATTCTTTTGTTGATTTGAATGTATACTTGGGGTCATTGTCATGTTGAAAGGTGAAATTCCTCTTCATCTTCAGCTTTCTAGCAGACTCCTGAAGATTTTGGGCCAGACGTGAATGGTATTTGGAACTATTAATAATTTCTTCCACCTTGACTAAAGCCCCAGTTCCAGCTGAAGAAAAGCAACCCAAAGCATGATACTGCCACCACCATGCTTCACTGTGGGGATTGAGTTCTTTTGGTGATGCGAAGTGTTTTTGCTCCAAACGTACCTTGTGGAATTGTGACCCAGAAGTTCAGCCTTGGTCTCATCAGACCATAACACATTTTCCCACATGCTTTTGGGTGACTTGTATTGTTTTGCAAATTTTAGCTGGGCCAGGATGTTTTTCTGTGAAAGACAAGGCTACCGTCTTGCAACCCTACCCCATGGCCCAGACATATGGAGAATACGAGAGATTGTTGTTACATGTAGTACACAACTAGTACTTTCCAGAAATTCCTGCAGCTCCTTCAGTGTTGCTGTAGATATTTTGGCAGCCTCCCTGATCAGTTTTTGTCTTGTCTTTTCATCAAATTTTGAAGGATGTCCAGTTCTTTGCACCATCACTCTTGTCCCATATTTTCTCCACTTTTTGACGACTGTCTTCACTGTGTTCCATGGTATATCCAATGCTGTGGAATTTTTTTTGCACTCTTCTCCTGACTGATACCGTTCAACAATGAGATCCCTTTGATGCTTTGTAAGCTCTCTGTGAACCATGGCTTTTGCTGTAACAGGCAACCGAGTAAATACCTGTAAAGAGATGGGCAGGTGATAACTACAATCTGGCTTAATTTTAAGGCCTTAGGCTTGAATACCAAGCTTGCCAGATGAAGGACTTAATCTTTTAGGGGCTGTAACAGTTTAACGAGACATAGTTATAAAATGTATTATTTATCTGAATCATAACGATTTGGTCCCAATGAATACCGAAAACAGCAATAATCACATAAGTTGGTTTGTGTGCAAGGCCAATATTATTTAGAATGACTTTGTCAGCCTTTCACATAATAGCCTGTTTGAATTTGCATCAGAAATGGCAGATGCTGTGAGAACTACTGAGCAGAGTGTGAAGTGAGATTGTAGAAGGGGCCTTTGTCTAGTCTTTTGGCCTTTTGCCCCCCCCCAAAAAAAAAAAAACTGAAATTGAAAATAAGTGCAAGATGCTGTGCAAGATGCCTATGGCTTACACTACTGTCATTCTATTTATATATATGCATATAATATATGTATGTGTGTGTGTGTGTGTGTGTGTGTGTGTGTGTGTGTGTGTGTGTGTGTGTGTGTGTGTGTGTGTGTCTGCGTGTGTGTGTGTGTAAGTAGACTTTTGTGATGGAAATGTTCTGAATTGGGCAGTTTTGTCATTATTGGTTCATGCATTTTGTTTAATTGCCAACTGGAAAAATGTTCAAACAATACATTTAAAATGAGCTCTAACTTAAGTCTAACAAGTGTGCTGCATTATTATCCAAGAAATATAATTTAATAAAGTCAGGAAGGTGTATCAAAGAATGCATGTATGTTTCTTGTTTTGTGTGCAAGAGGCCTATAACTTGAAAACACCCCAAAGGTAATCTTTATCCACCACTAGCCAGATGCATTTTCTTTGGATGTGGTGTGGGTTTCAATGCTGCTTCAATGAATGTGAGTTTCAAGGACAGATAAGTTTTAATGCCAACTCTATTTTCGTTGTGAGACAGTATTACTTTGTTTAGCAGATATCTATTAGTGTTTGTGCATTCTGCTATAAAATGTAAAAGTAAAATCCAAATAATCATTGTAGAAGTAAAGCAGTATGCATGCACACACTAGTGTTTATGGTAAATGGGGCAAAATAGCCAAGTAATGGGACATTGGAATGGCTGCAGGGGGACCATGGTGCCATATTTTGGGTGTCTGTTCTTCAGTTTGCATTTGAAAGTTGGTATCCCACAATTCCATTGGTGTGGGCGGGGTTACATAATTATGTATGCAAATGTCATGTTAATCAGCATACAGATTTGTACCTATTTTTCATGGGCCTTGTCCAGATTTTTGATGTTTCCAAGTTGTGAGGTATGACCTTGTGGAGGGGGTGAGACTAATTCACCTACACCACCCCTCTGATCCTTGAGATGGTGTAGTTGAACCATTCCCTCTGTGTGCACTGAGACCTGCTTGGCTTGATCTTTGAGACAAGCATATGCTACTGGCAGGATCAACCTTGGTGGGCTGACAGAGAAGATTGGCCAGAGCCCGCACTTCCACTGACAGGAGGGGTCCATCTCCCCATGGAAGGGGCACCCTGGGTGCTTGTCTTGGACTGGTGACAGTAACCCCAGTGGGCCATGGGCTGGTGTGGATTAATTAAAGAATGAAAGCCCTCAAATACACTTGTTCTGCATGTTTTTTTGCCTAGATAACTTATGAAGTCTGTTTTGTAATAGTTCTTTAGTTACTTCTCTTTTTGTCTGTGGCATTTTTGTTATTTATATATATATATATATATATATGTATATAGATATATATATATATATAGATATATATATATATATATATATATATGCATATATATATATATATATATATATATATATATATATATATATTTATTTATAGAGAGAGAGAGAGAGAGAGACACATGCATCTCTGAATCTCCTCATGCAACTTCATAACACATATACATACAGTGGATATAAAAAGTGTACATACCCCTGTTAAAATGCCATGTTTTTGTAATATAAAAAATGAGACCACAATAAATCATTTCAAAACTTTTCCCACCTTTAGTGTGATCTATATCCTGTACAATTTAATTGAAAAACAAACAAATCTATTAGGGGAAAAATATAAAAAATAAAAGAAGTACAATAAGATGGTTGCATAAGTGGTCACACCCTTAAACTAATACTTTGTTGAAGCACCTTTTGTTTTAATTACAACATTCAGTCTTGTTTGGTACATACCTGCTATCAATTAAAGAGACTCTGATTATCCCCAAACAAAGTTCAGCTGTCCTCGTGGGATTTTACTGACATTTACTTAGTTGCCTGCTACAGCAAAAGCCATGGTTCACAGACAGCTTACAAAACTTCAAAAGGATCTCATTGTTGAAAGGTATTAGTCAGGAGAAGGGTACAAAAAATTTCCACAGCATTGGATATATCACGGAACATAGTGAAGACAGTCATCAAAAAGTGGAGAAAATATGGGACAACAGTGACGTTGCAAAGAACTGGACGTCCTTCAGAAAATGATGAAAAGACAAGACAAAAACTAGTCAGGGAGGTTGCCAAGAGACCTACAGCAACACTGAAGGAGCTGCAGGAATTTCTGGCAACTACTGGTTATGTACTACATGTGATAACAATCTCCCATATTCTCCATATGTCTGGCCTATGAGGAAGAGTTGCAAGACGGTAGCCTTTTCTTTCACAGAAAAACATCCAGGCCCAGCTAAAATTTGCAAAACAATAAAACAAGTCTCCCAAAAGCATATGGGAAAATGTGTTATGGTCTGATGAGACCAAGGTTGAATTTTTGGGCCACAATTCCAAAAGGTATGTTTGGCGCAAAAACAACACTTCACATCACCAAATGAACACCATCCCTGCAGTGAAGCATGGTGGTGGCAGTATCATGCTTTGGGGTTGCTTTTCTTCAGCTGGAAATGAGGCTTTAGTCAAGGTGGAGGAAATTTTGAACAGTTCCAAATACCAGGCACGTTTGGTCCCAAACCATCAGGTGTCTGCTAGAAAGCTGAAGATAAAGAGGAATTTCACCTTTCAACATGACAATGACTCCAACATACATCCAAATAAACAAAAGAATAGCTTCACCAGAAGAAAATTAAAGTTTTGGAATGGCCCAGCCAGAGCCCAGACCTAAATCCAGTAGAATCTGTGGGGTGATCTGAAGACGGCTGAGCACAAGAGATGCCCTCGCAATCTGACAGATTTTGAGCACTTTTACAAGGAAGAGTGGGCAAATATTGCCAAGTCAAGATGTGCCATGCTGATAGACTCCTACCCAAGAAGACTGAATGCTGTAATTAAATCAAAAGGTGCTTCAACAAAGTATTAGTTAAATGGTGTGCACACTTATGCAACCAGCTTATTGTATGTTTTTTTTCTTTTTTATATGTTTTCCCATAACAGATTTGTTTGTTTTTCAGTTGAATTGTACAGGTTATAGGTCACATTAAAGATGGGAAAAGTTTTGAAATGATTTATTGTGGTCTCATTTTTTTATATCACAAAAAGCTGGCATTTTAACAGGGGTATGTACACTTTTTATATCCACTGTATACACACACACACACACACACACACACACACACACACACACACACACACACACACACACACACACACACACATGCACACACATGCACACACACCCACACACACCCACACACACACACATATATATGTCTGTGTGTGTGTGTGTGTGTGTGTGTGTGTGTGGGTCTACTCTGAAACATCTAAAACCCACAACATCTAATTTCATAACACTGAGACCAGAACATCTAAAACCCAAAACATCTAAAACCCATAACATCGAAGTTCATAACATCTAACACTACAAATCACAAGAAAATAACATCCCCTCCACATATAATGACACCAAACTACCAAACACACTTTTTACTAAGTTTCTGCAGAGGGGCAAGCCCCCCTGCACCCCTCATGTGGGCCCCCCCATAAATTAAATATACCAACTCCAAGAGCGCACTACAGTGGAAAAAAGTAAATTTCTTAACCCCACTGTATCAAGCCTCCCTGCAGAAACATAGTAAAAAGTGTGTTTGGTAGTTTGGTGTCATTATATGTCATTATATGTCATTATATGTGGAGGGAATGTTATTTTCATGTGATTTGTACTGTTAGATGTTATGAAATTTGATGTTATAGGTTTTAGATGTTTTGGGTTTTAGATGTTTCAAAGGGGGACATATATATATATATATATATATATATATATATATATATATATATATATATATATATATATATATATATATATATATATATATATATATATATATATATATAAACAAACATGTGGAACACAGCAACACAGCAAACCAATAAAAAGCAAATGGCAAAGAGCAGTATAATATCCAGCCTTTTATTTGAACACAGGTGATCGCTTTCGCGATAAAATCGCTTCTTCAGACCGTACAAAAAACAGCAACAACTCAAATATTTAAAATACAACCCATTAAATATCTACCAATAAAAAACATGCAAGTACAATAGCCATAAAAATTTTAAAGGCACAGCTTTCTTTTAAGGAAGGAACCATAGAAGGCTATTGCCATAAAGGCACACAGCAAGATACCTATTTAAAAAGATTTCTGTCTTTCAGAATTGGCTTAAGAGGCACTGATTCATTCAAGCCTATTAGTTTTTCCTGTATAAAATTTTGAACAAGTCACACACTGTGCTAGGTCTAAAAGCTGGAGATACACATATTTTTGAAAATGTGATCAGTGGTCAACTTTTAAGAGTTTCTAGACTTTATGATCAGGAACAAGAATTTGAACAACTATGTGTTCCACTAGTATGGAATTTATAGAACGTGGTTATAATCCTTTTGAAGTTAGTAAAGCATGTGAGAGGGTTAAGTCAGACAGGCAAAGTAGCTGACATCCGTTTTTTTTTTCACGTAAAGAAAACATAAGAAAGACTGCCCATAATAATTGTTGTAGTAATGTAGCTTATTGAATGACTTTTAGTACTGACAGCATAGATATAAAAATATTATCACAAAAAATTGGCATATTTTATGTTATGATCCTACTCTGTGTGAGTTTGTGAGTGCAGTTCCAAATTTTGTTTATAAAAATAAAAAATCTTTGAAAAGCCAGCTCTGTTTTCCTAATGCAAGTAAGCTAAGGCAACCTAGTATTAGAACAACTAGTTTTGGCATCTCTAGCTGTGGCAAATGCATGTTTTGTAAATACATTGATGTATCTAATACATTTATTCAACCAGACAATGGTAATCATTATGTTTTTAAAGTTAAGGCTAATTGTGACACTAAAAACTTAGTTTACCTAGCACAGTGTGTGACTTGTTCACAATTTTATATAGGAAAAACTAATAGGTGACTTAAGGAACGAATTAGAGACCATTATTATTGTGCTAATAAGGGCCATAGTTATAGTGCCTTAGCTAAACACATTATAGAGAAAGGCACTAACCGTTGGTTCAATTTTATGGCAGTAGAAGTAATCTATGAAAGTTTTAGGTTGGGTGATATAACTAATGTCACAGAAAGGAAGGAATTAAGATGGATTCTCAAATTATCAGCACATAGAGGTGCAGGGCTGAATGAATCAGTGCCTTTTAAGCCAGTTCTGAAAGAAAGCTTTTTAAATAGGTATCTTGCTATGTGTGTCTTTATGGCAATAACCTTCTATGGTTCCTGCCTTAAAAGAAAGCTGTACCTTTAAAATTTTTATGGCTATTGTATTTGCATGTTTTTTATTGGTAGATATTTAATTGATTGTATTTTAAATATCTGAGATGTTACTAGTTTTTTGTATGGTCTGAAGAAGAGATTTTATTGCGAAAGCACTCGCCTGTGTTCGAATAAAAGTCTGTCTGGATTTTATGCTGCTCTTTGCATTTGCTTTTTATTGGGTGCAGTGTTCTACATTTTTGTTCATTTTACTTGGTTCATGGTTGAACACAGCTTTGCGGTCAGCAGGACTTGTTTTACCATACATATATATATATATATATATATATATATATATAGAGAGAGAGAGAGAGATACTGACAGACAGATATGTATACATATCTATATGTATCTGTAGACATATCTATATATATAACAAGTCATTCTGAGTGGGAAGGAACAGAATTGCACTCTGCTTAACTAAGTGTATGAGCATGCCCAGTGGGAGTTTTTCTAGTTATAAACTGACTCCAGCCCACACCAACCTGTACTTCAGTCCAGGATTTGTATGTTACACAAAATAACATCTGTCTCGGTTTCTGCACTGCTGCATGTCACTGAACTTGGCTATGACTTTCATTAGTTGTGTGGTATAATTAATATGTCACAAAGGTTAATAATATTACACCACACACAGACTGATGGTCTGTAAAACAAAAAGTAATACTACCTGACATCCAAAATAAATGGTTACGTCTAGATTAGAACCATGAATGCCACCACACAAGCTAATTGCTCTAGTCCTTTGAGCCATACAAGCTACTTGGCAGACAGTAGTCATCCACCACATAATCAACTGCATACATACATATATTGTTATTCCTGCGCTAAGTAAGATATAGAATGTATGATCGATTTCTATTTTACTGTCCTGAGACTGCCTGGCATGCTGATATACCATTGATGCGTTTGTGTTACAGCAGTTATAGGGGATCATTGCTGTGTTGGTGGTGGTGGAACACCACCACATGTTCTGCTGGGATACACAGTAGTCTATCATGTCACCTCACTATTTAACATCTCCCTTGACTGATGTACCAGTATCTGTTTCAGTAGGTCTGCATGACTATTCCATGCATGGGGCCTAGTGAATACTCATTGAAACAAGGTAGTGGGATGGGTATCTGTAGTCCCACGTGGATGTAATTTCTGTACAAGTAGCTCACTTCATTTACTTGCATAATGTAGCAGATCCATATATACAATGCCATATCATAATAATCCATATGAGTACTGTGTAGGTTATGGACTTACCTTGAAAATGCAGCAGCTGACACAATCATAGTTCAGGACTGACTCTGATGCAAGCAGTACGCAGCTGATACCTGAGTAGGTGCCAGATGTGTGGGTTGCCTGCCATCATTTCTACTTTCTGTATGTGAGTAGGAGTAAGATGTCAGTCCCTAGGGCCCTAAGTTGTCAGTGAATGTGCTATGCGTTGCCTCTTAGCCAAAGCCAGGGTGCACTGAGCATGCCTATGTCTGCCTACTAGGACATCAGCAGGGGGTTCCTCCACTGAGGCCTCCTTTGACAGTGGCTGTGGATACCTAGGCACTGGTTGGGGGCTGTGCATCCTGTTCCTTTGCTGATCCTGCTGGGGCTGTTTCCGCAGGATCATTTTGTGTAATATAGCACATACTGTGAATATATATGTGCACATGTGGCTGGAGAATACTGCAGGGCTGTGCCAGATATATCTAGGCACCGGAACCGTGACTTCAGCAGCCCAAACACGCACTCTATGATGTTCCTAGTTTGTGCGTGTGCCTCATTACGGTGTTCTTCTGTGGGTGTGTGTGCATTTCTGATGGGTGTCATCATCCACGGTTCCAGGGTGTAGCCAGCATCCCCCAGTAAATGGCCATGTGGGATGTCCCCCTAGCAAAACATCTGGTACAGCTGTGATGTGTGCCAAATATGAGAGTTGTGATAACTGCCAGGGTTGCCAGCTCACACATTCAGGATAATCTCCTGGACATTGCACACAACCAAGCAGTTGATGGTGTGGTACCCCTTGCTGTTAACGTAGATTCTACCATGCACAGCAGGTGGTGTCTTGATGTGTACATGGGTGCAATCTGTGGTGCTCAGTACCGCAGGAGGTGTGCTACACAGTAGAACTGTTGCATATTGCTGGGCCTCACCTCAGGGGTGAGGGGAAAAGATATGTGCTCACTGGCATGTGGTAGCATAGTATCTAAAAACTGGTGGAGTGTCTTGGATGCAGATGCCTGTAACAATCCCATCATGTCCCCAGTTGATCTTTGAAATGTACCTGTAGCTAGTATCCTAAGGGCTACACATAACTTTGTTTCCTCTGGGATATGTTCCCCACTATTATCAGCAGCACCAGCAGCACTGACTTCAGCCTCTAGTACATGAAGATGTAGAAAAGCTGCAGCAGCCACTAGCATTATCTCATCAGTTAAAATGTCCAAGTCAGTACTCCAATGCTTCAGAGTACTGAGGGAAAATCAGATTGTAGGGTGTATGCATACTTTATACAGGTCTGCTGTAGGTCCACCATGTGTGATTGGCTAATTATTATGCATTTCACCTGCCTAAAATTGTAATTACCATCATTTAATGACCCTACTTTAGTACACAACATGGTACTATGCACCGCACCATGTAGCATAGCTTATACACTTCTAAATAATACTTGAATATACCTGCTTTCCATTCATTGCTGCCTACTTCATCACTGTCATGTGGGTAGTGTGCCATGCAAACCTATTAAGCTATGATCAGCGCTGGGCAGCATAGTTATACAAAAGTCAAAATCAATAATTGAATATATCCGCTTTTAAATAGTTGCTGCCTACATCATCACTATGACCTGGGTGGTCTTTCTGTGTGAACATTCTCATCTGTGCGAACACGGGCATTGATACTTAAAAAATTCTTAAAACTAATGGGACACCCCCCTGCTGGCATCCACATCCAGTGTAAATATCAGCATGGTGTAGGAGCCTACACGAAATGGTCTATACCCTCAGTTACTCCTTTTACTGATTCAGCAAATTTACCTCATTTGCATACATATCAATGGTGACAGTCTGGTAACTACATGGTTCATAGCCATATGACCTACGCAACAACACCAGTGCACCATTGTACAGACTTGATGCAAAGTCCTATAATACATTCTGAAAATATTATAAAATACTTTTTTTTTTTAATTTTTCACTTGGGCATGTTTCCGCACTGCGGCTCGCAGTGCAAACATGCCAAAATCATTAAAAAATATATTTTTCCATATTTCTGTGCATTTTCAGACATCTACAATGCATTTTTAACACATCAATGTATGTGATCTAACCATTTCAGGGGACTTATGGCCGTGTACACTCCTGTATGCAGAAAATTGCTGCGTACACTATGGACATGGACACAGGGTCTACATGGATGCATTTCTGCTTGTTGGAGCAGTCCATCTGGGTCATTTGCATAAGATTCACCTGCTTATGAGGTAATTTGCATTACACGGAACTTTCCTTGTTTGAGCATGTTTGCACCACTAAGCGGTGCTTACTGAATCTAAAACTATTTGCACTTGTGTACACATTGCGCTGAATAAAATTTGTGTAGACTTTAATCAGTTCCCCACTGAGGTAAGTATGTTGAGTTGTTGAGGTGTGCTGCCATAGCAGGGGGGATTCTTAATATTCCTGGAACATAAATGGACAAGGTGAATACAGGAAAAAGCTTGTACTGAATTATAAAAGGCTCTAAGAAAAATTATACAAATGAAGTAGGGGTTATGTCTAATATGTATAAGAAGAATGTAAGAGTATGGAAATATAAAAGAAATATTTTTATTGGCAGAATGTTGTAAAAAACTAAATAGTTAAAATGGAATGGAAAATAAGAGGATGTTACTGAGAGCAGAAAACAAGAAAGGCTGGGGTGATGTTTAGCAATTGGGTGGTAAATAATAAATTGAGGATTGTATTTCATTTCAGTGGAAAACAGTGTGAAGAGGGGAAATGGGAGTCTATTCTGGAAATGCAGCAAATGCACTGAAGTGGGATGGAAGAAGGTAACTGACATTGGTAATGCAGCAAAGGAACATCACAGAAAGCGGAAGTTATAATTATAACATGGACTATTAAGTATAAAACAACTTGACTCATAGTTATAGTTTTGTTTCTGAAAAAGATCTCACCACTGCTTTCATGGCTTGATAATAAAAGATGTAAAGCTTATAAAATGCAGCTCCTTCATTTCAGCAAGTAATGCAGTATTTAATATTTAAACATAAACTGTGCCACAACACAATAAATATACCCCTGTATGAAAATAACCCAAAGAAAATGAAAGAAAAACAGAAAACATTTCTTCAAATACTAGAGAGTAAGGGACCTTTGGTAATGGTGCAGTAATAGCTGAAACCCTCTGTGTTTCCTCCCAAATCTGTAGAGTTTTATTGTCTTTTAAAAATATTGTTCCTTTCTAATTACAACGAGTAGGCTGGTGATTTCTGTAGGTGTTTTTATGCTGAAACATGGGAAGTTGAAAAGCAAGAAGTATGATGATTTGGAGTGTGTGGCAAACAAGTTTCCATGACAGATAACCTCATGGCAGATGGTGCTAAGGGTATGGCTGCAGCCCATAGCTTTCGGTGAGCAGTTAGTGCTGGTGACTAAATTAGTGACTGTAAAATTAAGCAGTTAGCTAATTGCTGGTCAGAGGATATTAATGATATAGTTTATTTGCATGTGATGGCCACTGGAGAGTTGTAGCAAGAAAAAGGTAGTTTAAAAGAGAAGTATGTTTCTGTAAATATGACACTGGAGCAGAAAAGAGAAAGAAAATTTGCAAAAAAAAAGGTTGTAGAAAAATACTATTCCTTGCCATCAAGACTCTAGAACCAAGGATATGAACTTTCACCAATATATATATAAAACACATTTGAGGGACAGATTCATTATCCAGTGGTTGCCCCACCTCTGGAACAAATTGCCTCTGCATGTTAGACTGAGTAAAACCCTTTCCTCTTTCAAGACTAACCTTTATGATTGGAAAGGAATCTACAAGATCCTAACTTGATAAAATTGTGGTCTCCTGGAAATGGTGCATCATAGGGGTGGTACTTAGCAAGGTGCATATGGTCTTCATACTTATTGGTTTATAGTTCCTATGATCACTTAATTCAATGATCCTATAATGAATGTGCTTTTACTATATGTGTGATAAGTGGAATTAAATGGAATGTTATTTGTGAACCAGTCCTATTAATATGAATTAAATGATGAGATATCCAAGGAGAAGGCTGAATCACTGGATAGTGGCATCACAAGATACTCATATTGCAAACCCTTTGTATTTCAGGGAGCAATGTATCAAAGAATCATAGTCTTGCTTTGTTAATCACTGTGGAAGAGTTTGCCAAAGACGATCAAAGATGTTATGTATGTATATGTATGTATATATGTATGTACCAAAGGTTTTATTGCAACAACACATATTTTACTTTACAGTGATTCCTTGTTGCCAGGTACCTTAAAAAAAAGAGTTTCATTTTAGATGAAGGAGATTGTATTGTTTGTGGAAGATCAGATCTGGTGAACCTTAAGGGAGAGTGGAATACAGCCACTTATGTTCAAGAAGTAAAATGTGGACCACAGGTTCTCAGTTTTCTTTGAATGCAAATATACATGGGTGGATTCTGAGGTTTCCTTGAATGCAAATATATGTATGGGCTTATACTAAAATCATGGGTTTACAGAGGTCTAGGGTTCATAGGTTCATATGTTCATAGGTTCATACTAGGCTATCTGCCCGAGGGCATTTATAAGCCTAGCCCATTGTTTTGTGGCTTACGCCACCCCTTTAGTATGGGGAACTATACCCATTATTTTGCTGTGCCTCTGTCGAGCAGTGACACTGAGGTAATTCCTGGGGTATATCTGCGATTGCCCATCCATTGGTCAAGATTTCTCTTGAACAAGGCCAGCGAGGTGCTCTGCCTCACATGTACCGGGATTTTGTTCCACAGCATAGGGAGTCTTTGGGTGATGAATCTATCCCTCCAGCACGTCCTATTAATAGCCGTGTCGAGGTTTAAGTCTCCCGCCCTTGTGGCTCTGATGGATCTAGATTTTTTGAGGTGAAGCATATTCATCAAATCTGGGTTTGACATGGCCTTGTATGTTAGGCAAAGGTCACCTCTGAGCAAGCGGTAAGCGACTGAATAGAGCTGGAGTTCTTTCAGTCGGGCAGCATAGGACAGATTTTTGAGACCCTTTATCCTTTTGGTGAGGAACTTTTGTGGCCTCTCCAGCTGCTGCAAGTGTCGGGTCAGATACATTCCGAATGGGGCATTGTACTCAATCATTGGTCTGATGAGTGATGAGTAAAGGGAGACTATGACCTCCCTTGATCTAGATGAGAATCCCTTCATGATAAGGTGGGCAATGTAGAAGGACTTCCTAACTACTTTAGCTACATGGGTGTCGAATGACAGACTACTATCAACCTGGGTCCCCAGGTCCCTGATAACTTCTTCTGTGCTCAGTGGATTGCCACCTATTTGGTAGCTAGGGGTAACCTTGTTTTTCCCGAAGGGTATGACTGCATTTTTTGGCATTTAACTTTAGGCCGTGGCTCTGGCACCAGTTATCCGTTTCTGTGAGACCCTTCTGAAGGATATCTGTGTCAGATGTGTTTTCTACTATGGCACCCAGTTTGCAGTCATCTGCAAACTTTGTCAGCCATAACCCTCCTGTGTTTGCTTGTACTGGAAAAGTAGATGCCAAACAAGAGTGGGCCCAGGACTGAGCCCTGTGGGACACCACTTGTGACAGGCTTTGAGTCTGACATGGCGCCAGCAACTCTGACCCTGTGGGTTCTGTCACTCAGCCAGTTTGCAACCCATCTTGTGATGTATGGGTTAACATTTAAGCTGATGAGTTTTTCAATGATACCCGAGTGGGGTATTGTATCGAAGGCCTTAGCCAGATCGAGGTAGGCTGTATGGACTGCCTTTCCCTCATCAATGGCTTTGGTGACTGTTTCAAAAAGTCAACCAAGTTTAAAAGGCATGATCTGCCTTTGACAAAGCCAAACTGGGTTGGATCCAAAGTCTGCAAATTCCCTATGTCTTTATTTATGAGGTCCATTATGATCCTCTCCATGGCTTTGCAGATAAGGCTTGTCAAGCTAATGGGCGGTAATTTCCAGGGTCTGTGGAGGCACCGCCTTTGTGAAGTGGGACCACAGTTGCAGTGCGCCACTCCTGGGTGCGTATCCAGAGGTAAGACTTTGATTAAACAGCTGTCCTAGCTGTGGGTTTAATTCCTCATTGAGTTCGTGGAGCACACAGCCGGGGACACCATCGGGTCCCATGGATGCTGTGTTTTTCGCTTTGGAGAGAGCAGTTCTCACTTGGGGGCTGGAGATGTTTGGGGGCTGCACTCATTTGGTATAGATATCTCTCCTTTTGGGGAGGGGAGAAGTTTGCACTGAACCTGTCAGCCAGTATGTTGGCAATGTCTGTAGGATCAGTAATCTTCACATCATTTTGAACTAGTTCTGAGCATATCTGGGAGTTTCCTCCCAGGTTTCTAACATAGCTAAAGAAGGCCTTATGATTGTCTTTTGAGTCTTTAGCTATTTTTCTCTCAAAATTTGCTTTGGATGATTTTATGAGAGCTCTTAGTTTTTACTTATAGTGATCAAGGGTGTCTTACCTTTTAAGGATTTTGCTCTATCTTGTAGTAGCTTCCTCCTTTTGTTGTAGAGTTTGTTTATGGCTGGGGTCCACCAGACTGGACGCTTGCCTTTGGTACAAAGAGTCTTTGTTTTGCTTGGGATTGCCTTATCCATGCAGTCCTGCAGGTGCTGGTAGAAGGCGTTTGTAAGTGATTCAGCGGCTTGAGTATTGTTTTCCGCCGCTCGGGGCCTGAAAGGAGACCACACTAGTCTTTAGAAGTGTGAAGTCGGCTTTTGAGAAGTTCTTTACTGTGGTCTTTTTATTTCAGGTGGGGTGGGATGAGGACCTCCAGCGAGATTAGTTTGTGATCTGATCTCACCAGTGAGGGGTATACTTCCGGTGTTGAACATTGTGCTCCCATGTTCGTGATGATGAGATCAAGTATGTTATCTCCTCTTGTGGGGATGGTGACTAGTTGTTCCATGGCATTTGAGTTTATGAATTCCAGGAACTTTTGGGCTAGGGTGTTTGGGCTTGAGTAGTGTTCCCAGTCTATATTAGGGTAATTGAAGTCACCTAGTATGATGGTGTTTGGTGATACATTTATCCCTCTAGTGTTTTCAGGAAGGCCATGTGAGTTTCCTGAGTTTGTGAGGGTGGCCTGTAACATGCTACAATTTGCAGAGCAGTCTTGCCTATGGTTAATTGCACCTGGATGGTCTCCGATGCATCGTGCATTGCCACCAGTCTTGAGGTGTGGGTGTCCTTGATGAATATGGATACCCCTCCTTTCTTGGTATTGTCCGGATTTTGGGGCCGAACGCATGATATGAGGTAAAACCTGATAGCGCTGGGGTGCTCTCAGGAGCCTTGAACCAGGTTTCTGTCACAGCACAGACATCGATGTTCTCCATACTGAGAAGGGCCTCGAGTGCGTGCATTTTGAGATTTAGACTTCTGGCATTGAGCAGCATTACCCTTAGTTTTTTTTCCTTTTTGTGTTCTAGGGTGGTAGGTTTAGAATTTGAGCCTTGCCTAAAAAGGCACTATGGGGGTGGCAAGAGCCTTTGCCAATATCCGGAATCCCAGGGTGACAGGTGCAAGCCGTCCCTTGAAGCAGCGTGGCTTGTCCAGCATGTCATCCCAGGCAGACAGATACTGGATCCCCTTTGAATGACACCAGTGTTTAAGCCAATTGTTAAAGCTGATCATCTTATCTCTGTATTGTGGCATCATTCTTGGTGAAGGTAGGATACTGCTCAAGGTCAGGGTCATACCTGCCTGGGCTACATAATCAGAGAGCTCCTCAATGTCTCTTTTCATGTAGTCCAAGGAGGTACGTCTCAGGTCGTTTACACCAGCGTGGACAATGACTGAGTCATATTTGTACCTGCTGTTGAGAGACCTGAGTGCTTGCGTTATGTGGTGGATTCTAGCGCCCGACAGGCAGCTTACTGTGACCTTCTCCTTACTCAGTCTGGTGAGCGGGACATCAGTGTGTCTGACTATGGAGTCACCAATGACTAGTGTGTCTGGCATTGTGTTTGGCCTTAAGGGCTGTGACTGTTTGACACTCTGACTGTGAGGTCTATGTGTTGCGGCTGTTGTGTTCTGAGGTGGTGGTTGTTTGGGTGTCTGCTTTGGTGGCCTCTGCTGTTTTGGTAGATTTTTGATCAGAGCCTCCGAGTATGTCTTTGTGTGTTTATGTGTATGATTTGAGGTTGTAATGGTACTATGTGAGACTGGGTCTATAGTGTGTGTGGTAACCTTCTCCTCCTGACTGGTCTTGCCAGTCCTATGTTGAGAGAGCTCAGCCTCCAGTTTGGCCGTATAGTTGCATCTCTCGCATGTATTTGTGTTTTGTGGGAGGAGGAAAGGGTTGTCTGTGTACATGAGGCAATTGAAACATTGCCTCAATATTCCCAGGTTCACCAGCTGAGCAGGAGAGGACACTAGCAACTGATCCTCGACATGCTAGAAGGGTAGACGAAAAACTTTAAAAAAGATTCCGGGGGACGTGGGTGACCGAGAAATGGGGGTTGCCTTTTGGGGTACTATCTATGACAAGAGTGCCGTATCAAGGTAATAAGTACTGTAGGAGCAAGTGCTAGGTTTAATAGATAGAGAATAGTCTACTTGGAGTCAAGTAGAGTTGATCTTTTAGTTATAGGATACACTGATTTGATCAGTAGTATAGTTCGAGGAAGGTAGTTTTAAGGGAAAATTTGAAGAGTGGACTTTAGGTAGCCGAATAGTTTAAACCTGCTTAACCGGCGCTGCCCTAGTGTGCAACAGTGGCAGTTCCGCTAAATCGCTGTAAATCGCGCTAAATCGCGTTTAGCGGGTTTTATTCCAGCGGGCTGGAAAAAGCTAGAAACTGGCCCAAAACGACCAATAAACTACTAGTTACTGGCTGAAACCTCACAAAACTGGACAAAGGCAGCTCAATGCTTCCCACTCCCACTGGTAAGCAAGGTAGCTTCCCTTCCCCAAATAAGGCAAGGAAACAGTACACAGGAACTACAACCAAAGCCCAGGAATCAGCAACTCTGAAACTGGACTAAACTAGTAAAGCAGGAAAGCAAGGTAGCTTCCCTTCCCAAAATAAGGCAAGGAAACAGTACACAGGAACTACAACCAAAGCCCAGAAATCAGCAACTCTGAAACTGGACTAAACTAGTAAAGCAGGAAAAACAAGAGATATTTTTTTCTTTTTTTTTTTTTTTTTTCACAAAACAGGCAGAAACAGGTACAGCAAACACTTATAAATGCTATGAATCAGCTACTACAGCTTACACAGAAGAATTTGCTACAAATACAGTCAAATAGTAACAAACAAGGATTCCAAGTGCAATATTAAGTTAAATGCAGTAAAACAGCTTCAATGTAACAGAAAGGCAGGCGAAATACAGTTGCTAGGTATTCAGATGTGGAAAGCAACAAAAAATATACTTAGTATCAAGAAAAGTCGCTTATTCAGCTCTCTGCAGCCTGGATTACTCTGCTGGCCCACGTGGAGTCTGTGCTGAGTAGGTACAAGCTGAAAGTTTTATACCAGGGGCTGGAAAAAGCTAGAAACTGGCCCAAAACGACCAATAAACTACTAGTTACTGGCTGAAACCTCACAAAACTGGACAAAGGCAGCTCAATGCTTCCCACTCCCACTGGTAAGCAAGGTAGCTTCCCTTACCCAAATAAGGCAAGGAAACAGTACACAGGAACTACAACCAAAGCCCAGGAATCAGCAACTCTGAAACTGGACTAAACTAGTAAAGCAGGAAAGCAAGGTAGCTTCCCTTCCCCCAAATAAGGCAAGGAAACAGTACACAGGAACTACAACCAAAGCCCAGGAATCAGCAACTCTGAAACTGGACTAAACTAGTAAAGCAGGAAAAACAAGAGATATTTTTTTTTTTTTTTTTTCTTTTTTTCACAAAACAGGCAGAAACAGGTACAGCAAACACTTATAAATGCTATGAATCAGCTACTACAGCTTACACAGAAGAAATTGCTACAAATACAGTCAAATAGTAACAAACAAGGATTCCAAGTGCAATATTAAGTTAAATGCAGTAAAAACAGCTTCAATGTAACAGAAAGGCAGGCGAAATACAGTTGCTAGGTATTCAGATGTGGAAAGCAACAAAAGATATACTTAGTATCAAGAAAAGTCGCTTATTCAGCTCTCTGCAGCCTGGATTACTCTGCTGGCCCACGTGGAGTCTGTGCTGAGTAGGTACAAGCTGAAAGTTTTATACCAGGGGCTGGAAAAAGCTAGAAACAGGCCCAAAACGACCAATAAACTACTAGTTACTGGCTGAAACCTCACAAAACTGGACAAAAGGCAGCTCAATGCTTCCCACTCCCACTGGTAAGCAAGGTAGCTTCCTTCACCCAAATAAGGCAAGGAAACAGTACACAGGAACTACAACCAAAGCCCAGGAATCAGCAACTCTGAAACTGGACTAAACTAGTAAAGCAGGAAAGCAAGGTAGCTTCCCTTCCCCCAAATAAGGCAAGGAAACAGTACACAGGAACTACAACCAAAGCCCAGGAATCAGCAACTCTGAAACTGGACTAAACTAGTAAAGCAGGAAAAACAAGAGATATTTTTTTTCTTTTTTTTTTTTCTTTTTTTTCACAAAACAGGCAGAAACAGGTACAGCGAACACTTATAAATGCTATGAATCAGCTACTACAGCTTACACAGAAGAATTTGCTACAAATACAGTCAAATAGTAACAAACAAGGATTCCAAGTGCAATATTAAGTTAAATGCAGTAAAAACAGCTTCAATGTAACAGAAAGGCAGGCGAAATACAGTTGCTAGGCAGGCGAAATACAGTTGCTAGGTATTCAGATGTGGGTGCTGTGTTAGTAGGTTTGCAGCACAATTATTATTTACATCTACATTTCACATAATGAAATATTACAAGGGAACATGTATTTATGGCTAAAGTAGTAAGAACCTATCCTGTCGTAATTACTGATCATATACCTTTAGAATGTTTCTTGGTTAACTGTAGTAGATCACATTTAGAAAAGTATCAGCACTTACTATTGCCTACTTGAAAGCGGAAGTGTTTGTTAAGTGACTGAAAAGACTGCTAAATTTTAGGTATGATGAACTGTGCTCACTACTAAGTTGTGTGAACTGCTTGTGGGTGATAAATTTTCAGCAGTGGAATGGATTCATTTTAAATGTGCTGTAAGGCAGGAGGTCAAAGCCTATACAGATCAGCTGTTGGAAATGGGACAGAATGTTCTAAAATTAAAAGGCGTTGAGTAAGTGTAGCTACAAATCTGAGTGTATGATAAAAACAAGATATGAAGATCAAATCAATGAAATGAAGCAAAAAAATCAAGCTTTGATGATTTGCAGAGATGTTTTAGGGAATGTAAGAAGGATAAATATTTTTAAAATTCTTCTGACTGTCAGTGTCCCGGTCATGAAATTAAGACAGTATAGGTTATCATTTAGAGTAAGTTTTCATACAGGCATTGATAATCCTGTATATAAGGATTTGATGGCTTTAGAAGAAATGTGTCAAGAGTACTATAGCATACTCTGTTCAGCCCAGACCACATAGGGACAGCATGATGATGTTATATATGAGTATTTGCAGATACTGGCTTTGGCAAAGGTAATTACAGAACAGGCTGAAATAATGCCTAACTTGGAATCAAGTGAGGATTTGTTGGAGACAATGAAGAGATTAGGCTTCTGGCCTGAATGACAAATTCACCACCATAGCAGCAACAGGCAAGCAAAAACTGAGGGTAATGCTACTCAGTGCTAGAAGTCTAAATCTCAAAATGCACACTCCTTAAAATGGAGAACATCAATATCTGTGCAGTGACTGAGACCTGGTTCAAGGCTCCAGAGAGCACCCCTGCACTACCAGGCTATAACTCATACCACACTTTTCGGCCATGTAACCTGGACCGAAACACCAAAGGCGGAGGTGTGTCCATATTCATTAAGGATATCCACACCTCCAGGCTAGTTGCTCAGCATAATGCATCTGAGGTTATCTAAGTGCAACTAACTCTGGGCAAAACTGCAATCCAAATTGTAGATTGCTACAGATTCCTCACCATGCCCCAAGATTCCCACTCCTCTTTTCTTGATGTACTGGAAAATATTAGGGTTCAACCAAACACCCCTAATAATGGGCGACTTCAACTACCCCACCATTAACTGGGAAAACTACTTGTGTACCAACTCCTTAGCTGAATGCTTTCTGGAATTCATAAACTCCAATACCCTGGATCAACTTATCCACACCCCCACCAGGGGCAACAATATCCAAGACCTGGTCATTACCAACATGAGTGACTGGTATTCCACATGTGAAGTCAACTTCTCGTTGGTCTGATCCGACCATAAGCTAATCACTTGATATCCACATCCTGCCCCCACCCCCCATTAAGGAAACCATGGTAAAAAAATTCTCTAAAGCCAACTTCATGCTTCTTAAGACAGAAGTGGTGAACTTCATGACACCCATGCCGATGGGCAATACAGTTACGACTGCTGAATCCTACACAAATGCACTCTATAAGCACTTACACGAGTGCATGGATCGTGCTATCCTAAACAGAACCAAGACACTATCCTCCAAAAAAAGGAAGCTAATCTGGTGGTCCCCTGCCATAAACAAACTATACAATAGAAGGAAGAAACAGTTGCAAAAGAGAGTAAAATCCCATGAGTGGAGGAGCTCCCTGGTCAGCCTCAGTAAGAAGCTGAGATCCCTTATAAGATCCTCCAAAGCTAGCTACGAAAACAAAATCGCCACTAATTCTAAGGACAACCACAAAGCATTCTATAGCTATGTCAAGAATCTTGATGGGAACACCCAGATCTGCTCTGAGTTACAGCACAAAGGCAGAAAAATTACAGAACCAACTGATATTGCCAACATCCTGGCAGATAGGTTCAGTGCTAACTTTACCCCCTTCACCCCCCTAAAAGGCAAATATCTATACAGGAAGAATGCAGAGTCCCTGTAATCACGACTACACAGGTAAAAGCTGCACTCTCTAAAGCCAAAAACACAGCATCCATGGGACTGGACAACATCCCAGGCTGCGTTT
This sequence comes from Protopterus annectens, assembly GCF_019279795.1. Lineage (NCBI taxonomy): Eukaryota > Metazoa > Chordata > Ceratodontiformes > Protopteridae > Protopterus > Protopterus annectens. Next base: position 1,763,649,942 of record NC_056739.1, read on the forward strand.
TACATGAACTTCAGAATGAACTGGCTCCCCACTTAAGCACCATGTTCAATAATAGCCTCACATCAGGCTTTGTGCCCACTGAATGGTGCACAGCAACAGTTATCCCACTCCACAAAGGGGGAGCCACCACTCATCCCGGGAACTATCGACCTATTAGCCTGACGATCCTGGTCTGCAAGGCCATGGAATGTATCATCATGGAACTCATTAACAAAGAAATTGGTAACCTCCAAACTCTGGATCCCACCCAGTTTGGGTTTGTGAAAGGCAGATCATGTCTCTTGAACCTGATCGACTTCATTGAGGCAGTCATCAAAGCCATAGATGAGGGTAAGGTGGTTCACACAGCCTATCTTGACCTCGCCAAGGCTTTCAACACCATCCCCCATTCTGGAATTATAGCTAAGCTCACTAAACTAGGTATAAATCCCTATGTCCCAAGATGGGTTGCCAAATGGCTCACTGACAGAACCCACACTGTAAAAGTTGCAGACTCCAAATCTGACCTCAAAGCAGTGACAAGTGGAGTACCACAGGGTTCCATCCTGGGACCACTCCTGTTTGGTATCTACTTCTCTGAAGTACAGGCTAACACAGAAGGCCTCTGGCTAAAGAAGTTTGCAGGTGACTGCAAACTAGGAGCCATAGTCAAGTCCCCAAATGATGTGGACATTCTACAGAAGGGCCTCACTGAGACAGATGCCTGGTGTCAGAGCCATGGCCTCAAGGTCAATGCCAAAAATTGCAGTGTCATCCCCTTTGGTAAAAACTCTGTACCCATGAACTACCACATAGGCAGCAATCTACTTAACACCGAATGTGTGATAAGAGACCTTGGGACCCAGGTGGACAGTAGTCTCTCCTTTGATAGTCACATCGCCACAGTAGTCAAGAAATCCTATGTGGCACACCTCATCATAAAAGGGTTCTCATCCAGGAAAAAAGAGGTCATTGTTCCTCTCTACTCGACACTCATTTGACCCATTATAGAGTACAATGCCCCTTTTGGACTGTACCTCACACGACATCTGCAGCAGCTGGAAAGGCCACAGAAGTACCTCACAAAGAGGATTACTGGCCTCAAACAAATGCCCTACACTGGCCATCTCAAAAAACTCCAGCTTTACTCCGTAGCATATCGCCTACTCCGAGGTGATCTCTGCCTAACATATAAAGCTATGTCAAACCCAGAGCTGTTGGACATGCTACACCTAAAGAAATCCCAATCCCTCTGAGCTACATGCTCTAGGGACCTAAATCTTGTCACCACAATAAACAGGACATGATGGAGGGATAGATTCCTGTCACATAGATTTCCCATACTCTGGAACAGGCTACTCATCTATGTCAAGCAAAGTTCTTCATTAGCACTCTTCAAGAAAAATCTTGATGAGTGGATGGGAAATAGGAAATACACCCCAGGGATCACTTCTGTGTCTCTGCTCGACAGTGGCACAGGAAAATAATTTTCATGGGTGGCTTAAGCCAGGGAACCTTGTTGGCTAGGCTTACATCGGCCCTTGGGCTGATAGTCTAGTACCTACCTATGAACCTATGAACCTATGGTAAATATCCTGGTAGTAATGGCCTCCCACTTGAGTTTTAGAGAGTAAATAAGTATTGCATAATTGCTTGCTTGGTTAAGCTGTTTTATTTGCCAATGGAAAATAAAGATGTACATTCTTCCTGGAAACTGACAATAATGGCAACTGTATCTAAAGCATGCTGTGAGTCAAACTTGGTTTCTTCATATAGGCCCACATGTGTGTTAAGCCATGACTATAGGCTGTTTATGTTAATCACTTCAGCACATTTTTACATGATTTGTTCCACTGCTGATAGAAAAAGATTAATGAGGGTCTGTTGGTGAGAGAAAAACTTTTTTCTATATCATTTTTATTTAATATAATGAAATAATCAACATATACAGATCACATTTCACAAAATCCATAGCATAAAACTGTACAGTTAAACATCTATATGTATTTATACCTATATCTATATCTCACTATTTATTATATATATATCTATATATATATCTACATATATCTACCTATATCTATCTATCTATATATATATATATATATATATATATATATATATATATATATATATATATGAAACCAGCCAATTAGCTGTATCAACCAGTAAAAAACATTTTGTAGTTCTAAGAGTGATATCTCAAAAGCATAAAGGAAATCTAGCATAATACAAAAAAGTTTTAGCCTTAATATCTCTACATTAATGAAAACAGATGAAATGAACAGAAAGGAATGAACTGAACAGAAGAGGAAGGATGAATAAACTGAACAGAAGGCAAAGGAGTTTAGCCACTAAAAAGTTCTGGAATAAATATGTAGCACAACAGTTGTAATGGAATATTTACAAAAATACTCTTTGGTTGACTGTATTGCATGTGGGGCAAACAAAATTCACTAGCATATAGTTAATGAATGCCTGAAGTTTTTTTTATACCCTCTGCAAATAATGTGTTGAGAGAGATTTAAATGAGAAGGATACTTACTATTAAGATGTTGTAAATAGTTACTTGTTCTTACAGTTTATATTTGTTCCTATTGTACTTGATCAAAATTAAAAATAATTAGATGACAATACTTAAAGGTAAAAAGCTAATTGTTTCTTCAGTAGCTTCTAGAAGATGAAGATGCCATCTTGAGCAGAAGTAAATAATGATGAGTGGCATCTAAAATGTGTTTTATGACTATTCAGCTTAAAGACATTTTTAAAAGGTGGCATGTATGTCAAGTCAGTGGTATACAGCCATTCAATGTATTATTCTTATTAATATATTAATAAAGAGTTATTCTTCAAAATGAGTTGGAGTAAGATAACAGATAGGAACACTCAGATGTAAAATTATTGGTGAAAATGTCTATACGTTGAAATGTATTGGGGTAACACACTATTCAAAATAATCAGAATAAATAGAATCTTTCTGTGTCTATTTTTTACCTAAAACATGTATGCATAAAATAACTATCCTTTATCAATTTTAAAAGAAAATACCCAGTTGTCCTGTTGGAAGCAGTTGGTTTTCAGAACGCTTGTGTGCTGGAAAACTGGCTGGCCAAATAATAACAAACCAAACTTGCTATTCCATATTTTAGTCATAAGTGGCATATGGGAAACAGAGAGAGGGAGAATTATCTGTACACATATATTTCCACTTTAATATGATACAGACAGTCATAAATTTATGCAATATCTGAGTTGCTATATAAAGTTAAAGGGGAGAGGTGAGAGTGTGGCTCAAATTGTTGTGCCCTTTATGTCCATGATCAGTTTGTAGGTGTGCAAATGTGTGCACATGCACATACATATAAATAAATTAACATCAAGATCTTACACTAGCAGACCTTCTGCCTAGATAAAAAGGAAGCAGGAAAATCAGGCTGCACTCGGTTAATCACATGCGCCAACTTATAATCACATATTGGTATTGCCTAACTATTGCTGAAAATATTACACATTTGACAATATCATTAAAATATTAAATCAAAATAAAGTAAAACAAAATGCACAGCTATATAAAGTGCACTCCCTGACACAAGTATCTGTTTCATCACCACAATATTTTAGGTACTATAATTATAAGAAAACCAAGTTGGCAAATGGTTTATTTGTAATCCTTTATCTTTTTTTGTGGTCCCCTATTAATTTTAGGTTTCAGAGCTCCATTGAAAAAAACACTGAGTTGCTCAATCATTCTAGAGACAAAGGCTTAGTGGTAGGTTCCTAAAGCTGTCACTTTGTATGACCATCACTTTATGGAGTTTCTCACAGTATTCAGCATAAAAGGCCATTGACATATGTAAATGTTAGTGAGATTGGTAAGAAAATCTGTATGCCATGTGGTGCACATGTATTATAGAGAGATCAAAATAATTAAGGATCTCAAGGAGGGCAGACTGCATATTTGCTCTTAAATTTTGTGTTTCTGGAAGTGCAGTAGCATAATCAGTTGCAACTAGTTAGAATCCATCCAGTACAAGGATGTGTTGCAGAAAACTGAAACTGTTCAATGCATAAATTTGATTTATATCAATGGGACTGGATCAGCCAAAAAGCTTGACATTTTACAGTACATGTGCCACATTCCTACATTTTGATGTGGAAGAAACATTAATGATATTTAACTTTTTTTATAATGTTTAAGAGTAGAAAGACAAAATAGCAGCAATAATAAAAAAGATCAGGAATTATTGTGAAACTAGAAATTACTTGCCATTTATTTGCTGTGTGCACATACTATCCCTTGCTGCAAACACAAGAATGGGTGGCTACAAACCTGCTTGTAAACCACAATGTGAAGGGGTAATGTCTATGGTATGGATGTGAGCATGCAAGGGAATCGGGTGGCTGAATGGGATGCCAGCAGATAGTAGACACCTATATTGGTAGCATGAGATCTGTAACAAATACTGGTGTCACCATAGTAGCCAGTACTAGACAAGGTGACAAAACTCACTGCAGGGAATGTGCTGGGCCACATGTGTGTCCATAGGACACGCACATGCCAGTCAGGAAGGCTCACATACCCAACAACAGTCTCAGCCAGCAGGACAGGTGTAGACAAACACAAACAAAGGCTGTGCTAAGGCCTCTGATTGATGGCTATGGAGAACATCCCCCCAGACCTACACAGACAGACTACAACAGGTCAGGCAGTGGGATGTTAGTTCTGAAGGGTAGAAAGTCAGAAACTGAAATGTAAGTCAATCAAACCTAAGACCTGTAGTACACAGATATGCCTCTACTCAGCATGATAGGTTAGAATACAGAATGAAGTGGAGTATCTGCAATACCAGTACAGTCATAGCAAATGTGTACAAGTGTAAGGTGTGCCCCCCCAATCCTATGTAGAAATGTAGTAACAGTCAGGTGTGCCCCCCCAATCCTATGTAGAAATGTAGTAACATGTATGTGTGGGTATAATAAGCACAGATTACCTGAACTGGCCAAGATAGCAGGATAGATTGTAGCATGTGTACAATATACAGGGCTGTGTGTGTTAGGTCAGTGTGTGTCGTATATTGTGTGAGAGTGGTCAGTATGTATGCATGGTGAGGTTTGTCCTTGTGGCCATTGGCCAGTACTGCCGATGACAGGGCTAAGTTCTCACAACTGCAATGCCAAACACAATGCTTCCCAGCAAAACACATTCCAGCAGTAAGCCATAGTAAATATTTGGAAGTAATATGTGTCACCATCTGAAAGATGGACATGGCATGAATGTGGGCCCAGGCATACAATCTGTACACAGGGGGAAGTACTCCAGACAGACAGTGTATAATATGTAACTGTCAAATGGACACACCCTTGGAATTGTACATACAAGTTAACAGCGCATTATTTGGGCTTGTTGTAGGGAATGCCGATGTATGTCATCTATCTAAACACTGGCAGACCACAAAGGTCATAGGTATGAAGTATTGAGAAACAGCTGATGTCCCTGTACAAGCCAGCATAAGTGGAATGCCCCATGCATATCTGTGAGTCAGATGCAAGTAGTGTCCATAGCACACATGCACCCAGCTCACCCCACCACCACTCACAGGTACCTCTCTGGTCTTATCCCTGCTGTTGGGAATGAGTACAATATGACCCTTACCTCTGTATGGCAATAGCTAAAAAATGCAGCATGCAGAACAGGTGTCACATGCAGGTGTGTCCCTAGCTGTAAGCAGCACCCTGCCAGCATCCACACCACTGGATCAATAAAGACTGGAAGTAATGGCATGAACACCTTGCACACCTACCCTGTCACCCCAGGGGAATATAGTGTATTGAAGTCTGGGACTGTAGGAGTGACAGAATGCAACGACCTTCTACAGCTGGCCTGCATCACTACCAAATGGCCTACAGTCCTCTGCCAAAGGCCTGTGTCTCACCCATACTGCCAATGTATGTTATGTCATGGACTTCCAAATAACAACGTAACGCAGTCCACAGAACCCAAATACAAGGCCATGTGGACAGATCTCAATAACATGTCCACCATGTCCTACTGCATGAACTGTGGACCAACACCAAATTACTGCTGGGATGACGTGATAACTATAAGGAACATATCAGATAATGTTTGCATAATGTATGGAAGAGGATAGAATAATAGAGGGGGGTAGGAGCATGGGCGGCATGAATTGTGTGAAGTCCGAAACTCAGCCGTGTGCACATACTATCCCTTGCTGCAAACACAAGAATGGGTGGCTACAAACCTGCTTGTAAACCACAATGTGAAGGGGTAATGTCCAGAATTATGACCCCTGCCTCTAGGTAACCTGTGTGAATCTGTACAGCTGTGAGGTATGGCCACAGCAGGATATGGCCATACTGTCATGTCGATGGATGTACAAGCATTGGATCCTCAACCCCCACTGTACCAAGGTGCTGAACCATTTACACAGACCCAGCAGCTAGTGTCTGCAGATTCCCTTCCAGAATGGCATGATTGTGCAAGAATATGTAGGGTGCTGACCACAATACTGGACACAGCTGCATTCACCCTGTGTTCCCCAGGATATCACTGCAAGCAAATATGTATACCCAACAGTACTTGATGACATAAAATATCACAGTGTAAAACAGTACATAGAAGTCTGAATATCTCTGCTAACACCAGGACCATATAGCAGAAGCAGCACAGAAACAATTACCTACAGTAACCCACAATCCTTTGCCCATTTTGACCCCATATTGTCAACTGATCTAGAGAAACAGTTTGCTAGCTGTAGGTATAGAACACAAAAGTCTGCAGTGGAGTACAATCTACCTGGAATGGATTCACACATTCAATACAGAAGGTCATACTGGACATGTTCCCACACTTAGAGAAATGAAGCCCATGTCTGTCAACAACAGTGGACCATAAATATCTGACAGTCGCAGATGTTAGTGCATGCACTCTTCACTACACACCAGTCATGCTTTGCGCACACATTAGATAGGAATACTCACATATATCCAAGGACAGCACACTATAATAGGCCACAAATATACATACATAGATGTGTGGAAGAGAGTGACAGTGACAAAGAGCCTCCCATCATGAGGCCTGTCCCACCCAGCACACATCCAATTGACTAAAACCACATAATGTGCAAATGTCAATCGCCATAGACATTTGCATCTGGTATCCCTTAGCACTATAATGTTTGTGGTGCTTATGCTAACTGTGTAACATGACTGTACAAGTCAGTAGTCATCTAGCAGTTGTATACACGTACCTATGGAATATAAACCTGTGTGTACCTGAGTGCTGTGTGTTTGCCACTAAATGAAGGGTTCATATCATGTTATCGAAAGCCGATAACATTGAATGCCACAATGTCGAACCCTATACAGCGAACACTAAAAATAGCGAAGCTGCAGAACATCAAATTCTTTCCTTGGGACAGAATTTGGTTGCCTGTTTCTGTGGCTTCGCTATTTTTAGCACTGTGGTGGAAAGTTACGGGGGTTCAGGTAAGTGTGTGGTTGTGTGGACATTAGGTTTAGGGCACGGGTTACGTGAGTTAGGGTTAGGGCGCTGGTGAGGTGAGTGTGCGATAGTGACAGAGTTTAGGGTTAGGGATGGGTTCAGTGAGTTAGGGTTAGTGCGCGGGTAAGGTGAGTGTACAATAGTGACTGACCTTAGGGTTAGGGTTGGGTTAAGGTAAGTGGATAGATAGTAGTGTTTGTATAGTTTAGTGTAGGGTTAGATGTATGATTTTATAAGTGTGTGGATTGCTGTTTTTTTGGTGTGCCTGTGTTGTGTGAATGTGTTTCGGAATAGTGATTTTTTTCCCTGGGAAAATAATCGCTGTCCTGAATGTTCAATATTGTGTGCTTTAGATTATTTAGGTTTGATTAAATGGTGTTCGGTGTTTTCGGCTTTCGATGACGTGATATAAATGCTAAATGAATGGGTTATGTGATTTGTTTTCTTTACCTTGTGTTTCACTTGTATTCTGCTTTTAACTGCATATTAAAACTTCAAAAGAGACCACAGCTCTGTCTCTTGTGAGTCAGGCAGAAATTCCCACCCACCCACTCTGTTACTATTCTGTTCTTTAATACCACTGTCTTTCTAGTTGCCTGCCTCTTATGTTAATTTGACCATATATCTCATTTCCTCTCTGCTTTCACTGGCTTGTGTGAGTAAGCAGAAAATTATCATTTTGTGAAATCACTCCCCTTCAACTATTTAAATTTATTAGCCATCCTACTGTATTCCATAGTACCAGAATACAAAAGTGATCACCCCCTTTCAATCTGTCTTGCTGTTTTAAAAATAGTGACTCTCCAATAAAACTTAACTTTTTAGACAGGTAAAACTTAAGTTACCTACTTTCACATCTAATTTCTCTAGTGCACACTGCAGTGTTAAGGATAAACCATTTTTTTCATCTTACCTTTAAGCATCCCTGTGACTAGCACTTGCTCTAATACCTGCTGGAAAGCACTAGGAAGCCTTAAACTGATACAATCACTCAACTCTCCTTATTAATAAGGAGAAATTAATCATAGGCACTAAACAGCCTATAGTTGCAAAGTACCTTGCTAAGGGAAGGGAAAACAGCTCATGTACTTTTCAAAAAAAGCACCAAACCAGGCATGTCCAAGGGTCAGCTTCCGGTGATTTCTCCTGTCCACCTGGTGAATCTGGGCATACTGGGGCAATGCAGCAATTGCCTCATGTACACAGACAACCCTCTCCTCCTACCACCCAACACTACAACCTGTGAGAGATGCACTTACATAGCCAAACTGGAAGCAAAGCTCTCCCCACCCAAGATTGTGCTAGACAGTCAAGAGAAGAAGGTTAACACCCGCACTACACCTCAAACAACACATAGCCCTTCTAAACTCACACCACCAACACCCACTGATAGCAACACTAAATCCACATATGCGGAGGCCTTTAACTGTAACCTGCCCAAGCAACAAGGACCTCCGAAGCTGAAATGCAAACAAACACTAATCACAACCAAAGTGTCATATAGCTCACAACACCAGTGTGCCACCCAGCAACAGCCCCTAAGGCAAGACAATGTACCTAAAACTTTAGTCATAGGTGACTCTATAGTCAGGCACACTGATGTCTCACTCATCAGGCTGAACAAGGAGAAAATACAGTCATCTGCCGGATGGGTGCCAGGATCTGCCACATAATGCATGCACTCAAGTCACTCCACAACAAGTACAAATATTACTCTGTCATTGTCCATGTTGGAGTGAATAACTTCAGACGTACCTCCCTGGACTACATGAAAAGAGACATGGAAGAGCTCTTGGATCATGTGGCCCAGGCAGGTATGACCCTAGCCCTGAGTATCATCCTGCCTTCGCCCAGAATGATACCACAATATAAGGATAAAATGATTGAGTTCAACAATTGGCTAAGCTTCTGGTGTCATTCAAAAGGGATCCAGTATCTGTCTGCCTGGCATGACATGATCGACAGTCCACAATGCTTTGCCAGAGATGGTATGCACCTGTTGCCCCTGGGATTCAGGTTACTGGCTAAGGCTCTTGCCACCCCTATAGTGCCTTTTTTAGGCAAAGTTCAAAGGACAATACCACCACCGTAACAGGTACAAGCATGCAAAATCTGAAGGTAATGCTACTCAATGCTAGAAGTCTAAACCTCAAAATGCACACTCTCGAGACACTCTTAAAAATGGAGAACATCGATATCTATGCAGTAACTGAGACCTGGTTCAAGGCTCCATAGAGCACCCCTGCAATACCAGGCTACAACTCTTACCACACTTTTCGTCCACCAAACCAGGATCAAAACACTAAAGGTTGAGGAGTATCCATATTCACCAAGGATATTCACACCACCAAGCTAGCTGCCCAACACACTGCATCTGAAATTCTCCAGGTGCAACTAACACTAGGTAAGACTGCAATTCAAAGAGTAGCTTGCTACAGATCCCCCACCATGCCCCAAGATTCTCACTACACCTTTCTAAACATACTGGAAAATATTAAGATACAACCAAACATCCTAATACTGGGTGATTTCAACTACCCTGCCATTAACTGGGAAAACTACTCGTGTATCAACACCTTTGCCCAACGGTTCTTGGAATTCATAAATTCCAACGCCCTGGGTCAGCTAATCCATAGTCCCACCAGGGGCTCCAATATCCTAGACCTGGTAATTACCAACATGGGAAATCGATGCTCCACACCTATGGTCAACCTCTTGTTGGTCAGGTCAGACCATAAGCTAATCACCCTTAACATCCACATCCCACCCCCACTCCCCAGTAAGGAAACCTCCATAAAAAACTTCTCCAAAGTGAACTTCCTGCTACTCAAGTCAGAAGTGACAAACTTCATGACACCTCTGCAGACGGGAACTGAAAGTTCAACTGCTGAGTTCTACAATAAGGCACTGTACAAGCACATCCACTCATGCATGAATTGTGCCATCCCAAATAGAACCAAGATGCTCTCCTCCAAAAAAAGGAAGCCAATCTGGTGGCCCCCTGCCATAAACAAACTTTACAACAAAAGGAAGAAACTGTTGCAGAAAAGAGGAAAATCCCACGATGCAAAAAATTCCCCTACCAGCCTCATTAAGAAGCTGAGACCCCTCGTAAAATCCTCCAAAGCTAGTTAGGAAAATAAAATTGCCAAAGATTCCAAAGACAACTACAAGGCAATCTATAACTATGTCAAGACTCTAAATGGCAATGCTCAGATATGTTCTGAGCTACAACAGAATGGCATTAAATATACTGATCCCAAGGATATTGCCAATATCCTGGAAGATCGATTTAGTGCCAACTTCACCCCCTCTCACCCCCTAAACGACCCATCTCAATACCGGAACATTGCCAAATTCCGGTAATAATGGCCACACAGGTAAAAAAAGCACTCTCTAAAGCTAAGAATACAGCATCCATGGGACCAGATGACATCCCGGACTGTGTACTACATGAACTACAAAATGAACTGGCACCTCACCTAAGTGTCATGTTTAATCATACCCTCACCTCAGGCTTCATGCCCACTGAGTGGCGCACAGCTACAGTTATCCCACTCCACAAAGGGGGGGCTCCACCTTGGATCCCAGGAACTACTGCCCCATCAGTCTGATAAGCCTGATCTGCAAGGCCATGGAGCGTATTATCATGGAACTTATAAACAAAGATATTGGCAACCTTCAAACACTGGACCCCACCCAATTTGGGTTCATGAAGGGGCGATCCTGCCTCCTGAACCTGATTGACTTCTTCAAATCAGTCTCCAGAGCCGTGCATGAGAGTAAGGCAGTCCACACAGCCTATCTGGACCTCGCCAAGGCCTTTGACACCACCCTCCACTCTGGAATCATAGATAAACTTACTAAGCTGGGCATTAATCCCTATGTCACTCGATGGGTTGCCAACTGGCTTACTGACAGAACCCACACTGTAAAAGTAGCTGACTCCAAATCCATCTCCAGACATGTGACAAGTGGAGTACCTCAGGGTTCCGTCCTGGGACCGCTCTTGTTTGGCATCTACTTCTCTGAAGTACAGGCCAGCACTAAGGGACTCTGGCTAACAAAGTTTGCTGATGACTGCAAACTAGGAGCCATTATTGAATCCTCAAATGATGTGGATACTCTAAAAAAAGGTCCTTACAGAAACAGATGCTTGGTGCCAGAGTCATGGGCTCAAGCTCAATGCCAAGAAATGTATAGTTATCATCTTTGGGAAAAAAACATGTACCTGTGAATTACCACATAGGTAGCAGTACACTAAACACTGAAAGTGTAATAAGAGACTTAGGGACACAGGTGGACGGTGGTCTCACCTTCAATAATAACATCACCACAACAGTCAGGAAATCTTTCTATGTGGCACACCTCATCACTAAGGGCTTTTCATCCACAAAAAAGCAGGTCATTGTCCCACTGTACTCATCCCTCATTAGACCCATTATAGAATACAATGCCCCATTTGGTATGCACCTCTCAAGACATCTGCAACAACTGTAAAGGCCACATAAATACCTCACTAAAAGAATCACAGGCCTAAAGCAGATGGCCTATGCTGACCACCTTAAAAAACTCCAGCTATACTCTGTCGCATATCGTCTACTCAGAGGCAATCTCTGCTTAACATACAAGGCCATGTCAAACCCAGAGCTGTTGGACATGCTACACTTAATGAAATCCCAATCCCTCAGAGCCACACGCTCCAGGGTTCTAAACCTTGTCATCACAATAAACAAAACATGCTGGAGGGATAAGTTCCTGACCCAGAGTCTCCCCAGACTCTGGAATAGACTGCCCATACATGTCAAGCAGAGTGCCTCCTTGGCCCTCTTCAAAAGGAATCTTGACGATTGGATGGGAGAAAGGAAATTCACCCCGGGGATCATATCAGTCGCCCTGCTAGACAGGGGTCCAGGGAAGTAAATAGTGTGGGAAGAAATAGCCAGGGAATTGTTATGGCTAGGCTTGTATAGGCCCTAGGGTCGATAGCCTAGTACCAACCTATGAAACTATGAACCTATGAACCATGCACACACACTGCACTCCTCATTGCCCTGTTATGGCAAGCCTGCTGATGTCTTCACCTTGAAATACACTTTTGGGGAAGTAGTAGCCCAGTAATCTCTGTGGTGCATCCTATAACTGTGTAATGATGTAGTGTGATGTACTGGTTAGATAGGAGTTCTAATCCTAGGCATGCCAACTGTGTGTGTGTGTGTGTGTGTGTGTGTGTGTGTGTGTGTGTGTGTGTGTGTGTGTGTGTGTGTGTGTGTGTGTGTGTGTGTTTGTCTGTGTAGGGATCAATGCTTTCTAGGCTAGTCACACTCATTACAATTTAAAATGCCCTACTTTGGCAGGGCTGCTGATGTCATTCACTTTGAAAAACACCTTTGGGGAAACAGTAGCCCAGTAATCACTGTGGTGTGTCCTATAACTGTGTAATGCTGTAGCATGAGAAACTAGTTATATAGGAGTTCTGTTCCCAGACATGGCAAGTGTAAATGTGTGTGTGTTTGTTTGCCTGTGTAGGGATCAGTGCTTTTTAGGCCAGTCACACTCACTACAATTTCAAATGCCCTACTTTGGCAGGGCTACTGATGTCATTCACTTTGAAATTCACCTTTGGAAAAGGAGTAGCCCAGTAATCTCTGTGGTGCATCCTGTAACTATGTAATGCTGTAGTATGATATACTAGTTAGGCAGGAGTTCTATTCCCAGACATGGCAACTGCAAACCTGTGTGTGTGCAGAGATCAATGTTTTTTTGGCCATTCACAGTCACTATGCGCACCTAAAAATGGAGAACATTGATAACTGTGTAGTAACAGAGACCTGATCCAAGGCTTCAGAGAGCACCCCTGCAATACCAGGTACAGACCTCAACACACCTGTTAGCCACCAAACCAGGACCAAAACAATAAAGGTGGAAGAGTGTCCATATTCACCAAGGATATTCACACCACCAGGCTACTTGCCCAACAGAATGTGTCTGAAATAGCCTCGGTGCAACTAACAGTAGGTTAGACTGCATTCCAAATTGTATAGCTTGCTACAGATCCCCCACCATGCCCCATGATACCCACTACAGCTTTTGAAACATGCTGTGAAGTATTACAATACAAGTAAACACACTAATACTGGGTGACTTACACTACATTGCCATTAACAGGGAAACCTACTTGTGTACCAACACATGTGCCCAACAGTTCTTGGAAGTCATAATTCCCAATGTCCTGGATCAAGTACCCATAGTCCCACCAGGGGCTCAAATGTCATAGCCCTGGTCATTACCAACATGGGAAATCAATGCTCCACACCTAGGGTCACCCCATCGGTGGACAGATCTGCCCATGAGCTAATCACCCTTAACATCAACATCCCCCCCCCACACCCCAGTAAGGAAACCTCCGTAACACACATCTCCAAAGCCAATGTCATGCTACACATGTCAGACGTGACTAACGTCATGACACCCATGCAGATGGGAACTGAAAGGATGACTGCTGAATCATACATGTAGGCACAGTACGAGCACATCCACTTGTGCATGAATCATGCCATCCAATATAGAACCAATATGCTCCCCACCAAGAAAAGGAAGCCAATGTGTTGTCCCCTGCCATAAACATACTGTACAACAAAAGGAGGAAACTGTTGCAGAAATGGAGGAATTTCCAGGATGAAAATACTCCCTTACCAGCTACATTAAGAGGCATAGATCCCTCATAACATCCAGCAAAGCTAGTTATGAGCATAATATAGCCAAAGATGTCAAAGACAACTGCAAGCCGTTCCATGGCTATGTGAGGAATCTAAATGGCAATGTTCAGAACTGCTCTGAGCTACAACAGGATGGCATTAAATGTACTGCTCCCAGGGATATTGCCAATATCCTGGCAGATCGATTCAGTGCCAACTGCACCCCCCTCCCAACCCCCAAAGGGCCCATCTCAACACGGAAAGATTGCCATATTCTGGTAATAATGGCCACATAGGTAAAAAACACATTATCCAGAGCTATGACAACAGCAGCCATGGGACCAGTCAACATCTTGGGCTGTGTACTACATGAGCTACAAATTGAACTGACACCTCACCTACGTGCCATGTCTAATCATAGCCACACCTCAGGCTTCATGCCCACTGTGTGGTGCACAGCTATAGTTATCCCAGTCCACAAGGGGGGATCCACCTTGGATCCTGGAAACTACAACCTCAGCAGTATAACGTACCTGATTTGCAAGGCCATGGAATGTATTATCATGGTAATTAAAACAAAGACATTGGCAACCTGCAAACACTGGACTCTACCCTGGTTGGGTTTGTGAAGGGATGATCATGTCACCTCAACCTGAATGACAACTGCGAATCCATCTCCAGAGCTGTGGATGAGGGTAAGGTAGTTCACATAGCCAAGCCAGACCTCACCAAGGCATTTGACACCATCCCCCAGTCTGGAATCATAGATAAATGTATCAAGCTGGCCAATAATCCCTATGTCACCTGATGGGCTGCCAACTGCTGTACTGGCAGAACCCACACTGTAAATGTAGGTGACACCAACCCCAGCCCCATACATGTGACAGCTGAAGTACCTTAGGGTTTAGTCTGGCACCACCCTTGTTTGGCATCTACTGCTCTGAAGTACAGTCCAACAGTAAGGGATGCTGGCAAACAAAGGTCTCACATGACTGCACACTGGGAGCCAATATTGAATCCCCACATGATGTGGATATTCTACAGAAGGGCCTTACAGAAAGGCATGCTTGGTGCCTGAGCCATGGCCTCAAGATCAATGCCAAGAAATATATAGTTATCCCCACTGGGAAGGGACATATACCTGTGAAGTACCACATAGGTGGCAGTACACTAAACACTTAAAGTGTGATAACAGACTTAGGGACACAGATGGACAGTGGTCTCACCTTTGATAACCACATCGCCACAACAGTCAGGAAACCCACCTATGTGGTACACCTCCCACTAAGGGCTTTACATCCAGGGAAAGGAGGCTATTGTCCCACTGTAGTCATCTCTCAGTAGACCCAGTACAGACTACAATGGCCTGTTATGTCTGTACCTCACAAGACATCTGCAAAAACTAGAGAGGCTGCAGACATACCTCACAAAATGAATCACAGGCCTAAACCAGATGCCCTATGCTGACCGTCTGAAAATTATCTAGCTATATCCTGTCACGTATTATTTTCTCAGAGGTGATCTCTGCTTAACATACCATGCCATGTCAAACCCACAGCTGTTGGACATGCTACACTTAAAGAATTCCAAATCCTCACAGTCACATGCACCAGGGATCCAAATCTTGTCATCACAATGAACAATACATGCTGAAGGGATGTGTTCCTGACCCAGAGACTCCCAGACTCTGGAATAGACTGCCCATACATGTCAAGCAGAGTGTCTCTTTGGCTCTCTTCAAAAGGAACCTGGACGATTGGATGGGAGATAGGAAACTGACCCCAGATATCATGTCAGCTGCTCTGCTAGACAGGGGTAAAGGTAAGTGAATATTGCGGGAGGTCATAGCCAGGGAATTGTCATGTCTAGGTATGTATAGGCCCTAGGGCTGATAGATAGTATCAGTATATGAACCTATGAACCTATGAACCACACCTTCCATTGCCCAACCTTGGCAAGGTTGCTGATGTCATTCACTTTGAAATACACCTTTGGGGAAAGAATATCCCAGTAATCTCTGTAGTGCGTCCTGTAACTGCATAATGCTGTAGTGTGATATACTACTAAGATAGGAAATCTATTCCCAGACATGGCAAGTGTAGAAGCTTGTGTGTTTGTTTGCCTGTGTAGAGAGAAATGCTTTTAAGCCCATTCACTGTCACTACAACCTCCATTGCCATACTTTGGCAAGCCAGCTGATGTCATTCACTTTGAAATACATCTTCGGGGAAGGGGTAGCCCAGTAATCTCCTTGGTGTGACCTATAACTGCGTAATGCTGTAGTGTGATATACTACTTAGGTAGGAGTTATATTCCCAGACATGGCAACTGTAGAAGTTCATGTGTTTGTTTGTCTGTGTAAGGCGCAATGCTTTTGAGGCCATTCACAGTCACTACAACCTTCATTGCCCTTCTTTGGCAAGCCTGCTGATGTCATACACTTTGAAATACACATTTGGGGAAAAGCTAGCCCAGTAATCTCTGTGGCGCATCCTATAGCTGCGTAATGCTGTAGTATGATGTGCTAGTTAGGTAGGAGTTCTAATCCCAGGCATGGCAACTGTGAGGCTTGGTGTGTGTGTGTGTGTGTGTGTGTGTGTGTGTGTGTGTGTGTGTGTGTGTGTGTGTATGTTTGTATGTGTCATTCGTATCCTCTGTAGAGGTGGCTGTGAGTGTGTAGCAATTGGACTCATTGTGGAGTGAGTTTTGCAAATTTTGTATATGGTGGGCCTGTTATATGTCACAATGTCCACCTTACAAGGATAACAGATATCAAACAGCAGAGAGGCTGGGGTAGACAATCCATACCCATACATGTGACATCAAAGCCTGGTGAACAATATAGGCAACCCTTGTATTACTGAGTGAACACTCTCAACCCATGTCTCATACACAAACACACTTGGTTAGGCAACAACCACTATGTTGGTAATTGCCTGCATATTGCTCACAGTAACTATGGTGTGATTGCAGTGCACTACAGAGGGCATGGCATCCTGTACCATCTGTACAATAGGCACATAATTGCATACAGTGCTCCTTCACTATGTTCCCCACTGGACGCCTGCAACAACTGTAGAGCCAGCAAATGTAACCCACAAAGGACATACCATGCCTTATACACATGCCCTGTATGGGCAGATGTCACTGACACAAGGAAATACCTGTATCATGCTGTCAATGTAGGTGTAGAGTCAACCTGGTGTCCATTGCCAGTTCTCACCACATGAGGCCAGGAATGGCACATCTGATTATAGCAATCTGTGTACACAACATGCCCCAGACACCCCAGGTACACTTCCACATGTCACAGATCATGCATGTGGGATATGTGCACATCCCAGACACTGTCCATGTCATGGACTATAGAACACATACATGGCAAGCATTGCACAGCACTGGGCACCCACAATAGTAACCCAGATGACTGGATGGTGAATACAATACCCACCTGTGTGGGTCAATCCAGACACTAAACCCCTGAGCCACACAGCAGACCATTGTCATGTGGCCTGATGCCAAGGTATACCCTTTACCTAGCCTTGTACAGCCTTCTGGCACAGTCAACCACTACACACATGTGAAGCAATGCATCCATGCATGTCAATATTGGCAATGTCTGTGTGTGTGTGTGTGTGTGTGTGTGTGTGTGTGTGTGTGTGTGTGTGTGTGTGTGTGTGAAGTATAATAATTTGGATGCCATTCACACTCACTACAACTCCCAATGGCCTACTGAAACATGCCTTCTGATGTCAGTCACCCTGGCATACCCTTTGCCCATATATCATCCTGAGAACCCCTGTGGTGCATGTGATACTTGTGTTTTACTGTCTTGTGGCAGACTAGCTAGTTAGGGAGTCTAAGCCTGACCCTGCCAACTGCGAAAAGTCTTGTGAGTCCCTGAGAGAGTGTGGCTGTGTTGACCTTGGCACCTGTTCATGTGGACAGGCATGTGTACTACACCTACCTTATCCCTCCTTTATTACTGTTGTGGATGTCACTCACCATCGAATATACCTTTGGAGAGCTCCCAGCATATAAGCTCTGTGGTGCATGCAATAACTGCATAGAAATGTGATAGCAATACATAGTCAGGCAGGGGTTTGAAATCTCATACTGGTAAGTGTGTGACACCAACATGCTTAGGTTTTACTCTCCCACCCCCTCCCTGTCTTACTTTGTCTCTGTCTGTCTCTCTCACTCCCTTTTTGGTGGATGTGGAGAAGCACACTTGCTTTGCTTAGGCAGCAGCTTGTGTTTTGTAAGGGATGCTCATGATCAGCTGATAGCCTCTGCATGAATTGCAGTCCCCCACTAGCTGATTGCATGTGGGACAGCTGTGGTAACATTCCCGTAGCCAATTGCATGGAAACACACTCCAATAACTAGGAAAATCATGTGGGTGTTGGCCCTTTTAATTCAATGTGAGAAGAAGGACTTCATGTCGGTGTTTGGCAAAAAGTATCACTGATGGTTGTGGGATATACCTCTAACAACATACACTGTGGAGACAGGCCAACAAACAGGAGGGGGATGTTCCAGACATGATTACAGAATCTAAGTGTTGCTCTTCTGCCTTAGGAGTAATGTTGGTTTAACAGGGTTTGTGTGGATATGGCTGGTCTACATGATTTAGTACCTGTCATGACAGTGTTATGTGTTTAAGGAAACACCCACCTGTAGGGTTATTTGCAGACTGGACAGTGTTTGGAGTCTTATGTGCCTTGCGTTACTCATAGTTCACCTATCATAGAACTACAGAAGCATAGTCTGAAGAATGCAATCAGTACATGGTGACAGCCATGAGAGTTACTGACTTCATATCCCTCATAGGACATATGTCACAACAAACCCTGTTACAACAGTAAATGTATGAGGGTATCACAGCAACATGCCAAAATTGGCCCAGTGTTTGTGGCTCCAGCCACAAGTCTGTCAACCTTTGTACATATGTCATGCAGTAAGAGGTGCATTTGTTCTGTACACCATTATGTATTGACATCATACCTGAATAACAAGCCAGTCAGATATCAGAGTGCTAGACATGTCATGTATAGTAGGGGTTATTTCTGAGGAGATAACCTGGGCATTCTGTGGTTGTGTGTACAGTAGTGGGGTCTGTGTACTTATGGTGATTGTCAACAGTATGTTTATTGCAAATACGTACCTTGGTCTGTGTACGGACTGTGATAGATATAATTGTTCTTGGTCCTGTTCTACCTGATGTTACATGCTGCTCCAGTGTATGGTACCCTATCAGCTCACATGTTTGTAGGGCCAAACACACATGTGTCCCATACCACAGACAGGCATTGGACCACACTGTGTTGTGACCCAGTATATGTAGGGTTAGTGTGTGAGTGGCACATATGAGGATGGTGTTGATCAGACAGTCCATATAGTGTAATATTAAGGTTGCGTACCATATGTGGATGTGGCTGTATTCACATTGGTTGTGGGTATACACTTTCACACAGATGTCTGTTACTCTGTGCTGTGGCATGCCTGTAGAGCCTGGTATATTTGTAGGTACATGTGTATTCCCCCACACGAAATGTAGGCCAGTGTTGTGGCAGTCTACCTGTAGTTTGCACAGTGCTTTGTTACATGCCTAGCAGCTTGGTGTAATTACCCAGTGTGATGTTATGTCCAGATATTTGCAAGATGTACTGCTGCCGGGCCACCTTAACTGTTGTCTATTTCTGACAAAGCTGTGGGATGCTGTACAGATGTATGTTACTAATTACTGGCAGTATGTGGCCTTGTGACCTCTGCACCACCAGTTATTATGTGTCAGGACAGACAGGAGTGTGTGAATGCTTAAACTGTGTGGGCATATGTAGTCCAGTATTTACCTGATAGACTCATGTACATGGCTGTCAACATCCACATTGTCAGGCTTGGTCCACATGTCTCGCACAAAGGGGATCTGTGTATACCTCTGGACTGATCAGAGTGTGCCAGACTGTACACATATATTGGTCATATCTCTGCTGTAGTCCACAGGATCATTATTGTGCTATCAGTGGCACTATGATGTCCTTAGGATGTCTGTCAGTAACTGATGGCGTACATGTCAATAGCAGATGTGACTTCCCACATACATGTCTATTAAGACAAACGCTGTTACATTAGCAACGGTCTACATATATACCTGCTGTACATACATGACATCTCCTTGCACTAAAAGGTTGAGACTATTGGTGCTGAGGTATGACTCCACTCCATTTCTGGACATATGGTAAACATATATGTATATAATTTTATTTATATATATATATATATATATATATATATATATATATATATATATATATATATCCATACATCTATATATATATATATATATATATATATATATATATATATATATAAATATATAGAAATATGCATATCTACATACATATATGGATATATATATATATATATATATATATATATATATATATATATATATACATATACATACACATATATATACATACACACATCTATATATGTCTACACATATACAGATATATAGATATATATGCACATATAGTTATAGATATCTGCATATATATCAGCATAAATAGGTATATATGTACATATATGATGTATGTGTGTGTATATATATATATATATATATATATATATATATATATATATACACACAGAGATCTATAAATGGCCATATATATGATGCAATATACAGATGTGTATAAATACATATATACATGAATATATATGTGTTTGTACATGTAGACATATATCTGCATATGTATATGTATATATCCATATCCTTGTCATATGTAAACATTACTGTTGTGTATACCTTCCCAGATGTATCACACCGTATGTATCTAATATGCATATATTTAGATATAACAACATATGTGATGCAACAGTAATATCACTGACATGTACTATACAATTGTAGAAGTCACAGCAATTGTTCAATACTATTCAATATGTCTATTGACAGATGTATTGGATAAACAACAACTGTCTTCACAGCTGTCATGCCATAGTGGTTAATTGTTTTGACTATAGTGTACAGGGTCCTGGGTTCAAGACCTGCAAGGGCTGTTTATTTTGTTGCTGGGCAGATCAAGGGCTGTTGGATACAGAGTGGTTAAGGCAGTTTTGAACAGCTTTAAGTGTGTTTGCTTGGGTTTGTGCAAAGCTAAGTGGTGCTAAGCTATGGTTAAATGTATGGGCACTTACACCATGTAGGCTTCACTTACCAGTGTGTAAATCTGCTTAGCTGTTATATTGCAGCAATGCTGACACCTGATAAGCATCGCTCAGCCCTGGTAACCTGTGCTCACATCCCAGTCTGATAACATAGTAGGGTAATAACATCTGCAATAAGTGTATGCAATGCCGTGTACATAACATGCGTCTATGTGCTGTCATTACAGTAGCAAGGGGTGTGAGTCTCCTGTCTGGGACACTTGAGTATATATGATCTGTACAACACTTTTAACCATGTTAATGTGTTACATACAAGGGTAGTATCCCAGGTTATGTGCAGTCACACTGGCATGTAGTGTATCATGACGTTACAACTGTTGACAGTGCTTTCCCAAGCAAGAGTAGATTGCTAATTGTAGTACTGGCAACAAACACCCCTGCATGCATAGATAGTTATCACTGTCATGTTCCTGATGTGTGAGCTGTGTTACATTTTATATTTCCTACTGGATAATGATCTGACATGTGGAAATTAACTGTAGACTACTGTCTGTATAGCAGATGTCAGTGAGGGCTGCCAACATGTAGTAATGGCATACCTATCAGTGTCAGACGTCTTTCTGTCAACACATTCATCCTACTGCATAGCTAGTTGGTGAGCTGATGTCTGTTAGTCATTGTACAGATGTGCAGATGTCAGGTATCGATCTTGGATACGTACAGGCAACCTATGCTTGACTGACACTGACATGTCTGCCCAGCTGTGTTATAACTTCCACAGATAGGACACAACATCCTGTATGCACTACATGCCACAGATACCTCCACTACACTAGCACAGTCAACAGAACATGCTTGGGTACAGCTCTCCAAGACAGACACTAGCCATGTTATGTAATACATGTTGCATATATGTCAACTGGAGCACCTCACTAGCCATTTGCAGGAGGCACCCAGAGGATTGGCTGATGCATGCCACTCTCACCCTGAGGGTCACCACAGTGGTGTCTGTAGACTGAGTGCCTGCTGGCACATGGCTGGTGGCATGATACCACTGTACACACACCCCCTACACTTCTCATCTCTCCATAGTACACACCTATGAACACCTGCAGTGATGCACCCCAGTACTGACAAATGTATATGTGTGCATTACTGAGGATATCAGTGTCTGTGTGCTAGTACAGCTGTAGTTGAGAATATCCTGAGGCCCTTCACACCCACCACAACACCCATTGCCATAGTTGGATGTGGCTGCTGCTGTACCGGATATTACATGTACCTTGTTATGCTCCTCTCCCTAAGAGCTACCTGAGCCTTGCAGTACCAGCACAACACTGTTGTATGGGTTGATAGGCATGGGATACCCACTGAGTTCTGGCAAGTGTGTGTATGTGTGCATGTGTGTTTATATATGTAGGGTACAGCATTCCGAGGCCACATACTCTTATTACAATACACATTGACACACAGTATTAGGGATTTTGCTGCCCATAGGAGAGGCATGACAATGCATCACCCTACTATGCCTGTGGCATGTGCATTAGATGCATATCCATGTAATAGCACTTTTGGGATTGACAAGGGGTTGTATTGCAGTCCTGGTCAATGTGTGATGGTGGGTATGCCAGGGTGTAATCATGGGTTCCAGTGCATACAATATCCACAATGGGGTGTGGGTGCTGGGTATACTGTCATTACACCATGGTACCCCAGGTACATGTCTCATGTACCACTGTATGGTGACCACTGTCACCATCAACCATACAAGTATTTAATAACACTATCCAGCCAGTTATGCATGTGCTGGGTGCAGCCCATCTGTAACACATTGGACACACTGACAAGTTAGTTAGCCCTGATAGGCCCAGGTCTCTTGGATGTGTGTCTGACTGTAATGTGTTTGTTAATGTGTGTATATGATGGTATGTCACACTATGTTTTGTCCATATACAACCATTACATCCCCCATTACCATACTGTACCTGCCTGGGGATGTTCTGCATGTAACATGTAGCCTGGAACAAACCTCATCCTAAACGCTGTGTGGTGTGTGCAATTAAAGCCACACACATCAGTAGCACTACATACTTAGGTAGGGGTCTAGACCCAGTGTTGCCAAGTAAGAGTGTGCGCGTATGTGGAGGGATCTACTTCTGGTTGCTGAATATACATGTCCCAGGGGGTCATCTGTCCATGTGGCACAGGCAGTAACTGTTATACAGTTCTGTGACATGTGTTCAACTGTACCCAGGATATGGCACAGCCATGGTGTCACCACAGTGCCATACCCCTTGTGAAATATGACAGCAGACCATCCTCCTGCTGACACATGTACACCTACAACATAAATGGATAACTTTATGGAAACCACAATCACTCAGTGTTGCTAACAGCTATAATGCATCATGGCTGGACAGCTACACTACCTGACATGTAAGCATTAAACATTACTGCTGACAACATGTTACACAACAGTACATTGGTAGACTGTAGTACGGTCACCGTGTGCATCAGAACCATATAAACCTGTCCCTGCATCGAAGTTATAGATGACAGGGATGTGTCACAGGTATCATCATATGCACAGGGTGTGTTGTTGGTTTTCCAGAGACCTAGGGTGGGCCATATGTTTGACACCATGTGTGTGAGTGAGGGGTGTAAGTTACTGATATGGCCGTGGTGATGTGGTGTGTGTAGGTATGGGATTGCCCTAGGTGTGTTTGTATTGTGTGTGGGTATGCATGCACACAGTTCTGCCATGTGCCTGCCCTATACAAGTGTTTCTTGGACAGCTGCAGACCATACCTGGCAAGGTGTGCACTTCACCGCCTCCGTCCATGGTCACGTGAACTGTGCCTGTTAGGGGTTCCACAGGCACATCCATGTACAAGCCTCGATATGATACTGTCCCCCGATGATGACATATGTCCGCTGGAACCAGGTCTTTCCTGGGACTGGCCAGGGCCATGTGCACGTGGCCTGTTGTGATGTGGTGTGGATAGCATCCCCCCTGCAGTGCTGGGGCTGGTACTGCCACTACAGGAGTGGCTTGGTGTCCTTGCATGTCCATGTTGACTGCCAGATGTTGGTAATGCTGGCCTAGGTCCACGTGGCCATCACACCACTCCCACCACATGGTCTAGTACAGACAATCCACGGTCGATGAGGCCCACCATCTCACTCAACCATCTATCCACAACCTCTGTATAATCACGGAGGGCACCTGCAAGATCACAGATGTTGTCACTTACAGATGAAAAAGCAGCTCTCTGCAGACTCAGACTCTGTCTGGTGTACCGTTTCATATGTGCCTGCACCTCCATGGCAGCCTGAAACATGCATCTGGTGGTACCAGCTATGGCACTTCTGCCAGGGGCATGATGACCAGTGGCCTTCCCACAAGCACCCCGGTACATCTGCCTATGTGGTACCCTGCTGGACATCCAGCTATGGCTGCTGTGCCATAGATACCACACTGTCCTGTGCCCTGCCACCAACCACTAACTGCCCCTCTGCTATGGCCACTAGTGATGGGGTATCTATAGGCACTGTGACTGTGTGCGGGGATCGGGTGGATAACAGGGGGATGTCAAACGATGGTGCA
This sequence comes from Protopterus annectens, assembly GCF_019279795.1. NCBI lineage: Eukaryota > Metazoa > Chordata > Ceratodontiformes > Protopteridae > Protopterus > Protopterus annectens. Next base: position 1,763,674,924 of record NC_056739.1, read on the forward strand.
GTTTTGGCCTCTGAAAACCCACCTGTGCGTCAACAGACCTATCTTCATTTTCAGTGCCTATATGGACATCAACATCAGATTGCATGCAGGATGGACCCTGACTCACCTCGCCACCTGTGAAGGAAAAACAAGAAACGCACTTTAAGACCCGTATGTCATTGTTTAACAGTACACACACACACACACACACACACACACACACACACACACACACACACACACACACACACACACACACACACACACACACACACACATACACACACACTGACATTCCACCATAACATGTACCTGTCCATGCGTTTACAGACTGTCCCAAGTTTATTCACGTATGTTCCCCATCCTGCATCACACTTAGAAACTTACAGTCATTAATACCAATCATTAACATATTATTCTTCTAATTGCCTAGACAAGTGATCACAAAACATGACCTGTTACTCCATTACCTCTTTGACTTGATTGGAGTAGGTTTTACAAGGACTCACTGCTGTCATCTAGTGTTTACCCTGGGTATGTCCGGACATCGTGGGCATGGCCACCATATGTTAGGGGCTACTACGGTCACTCAATAATGTCACATACTGAAGTGTCATATGTAACTATTGCTCAGTAGATGCAAGATTTGTTGCTCAATCAACTTATTATGTGGACAACAGTAATATTTAAATACACTCACTGGTGTTGTCTAGTAATTCCCCAATGCATCTGCAGTGCTGCATATGTGGGTAGTCTTTCACCTTTTTGCTGATTGCAATTTTAACAGTATACCTGGTGTCTAGTTTCCCTCTCAATGCATGTTCCATGCTACAGACCTTATTATACTATCAGCTGTCCTGAGATTACATATCAGACAAGTATTCCTCGTGTCTCATGTGTCAGTCCATGTCCGTGTACTTCACGATTCCAAAGGGAAGTACTGATGTATGAACAACCCCAAAATCACACATGTGCATACATAAACACCCACACAAACACACACACACAAACACAAACATCCTACATGCATCAACCCCCTCCATTCCACCAGATTGCATTTACAGAAAAAATAACCCCCCCCACACACACTTACAGGTGAGGTTGCACAAAGATAGTACACACAGACCTCCCCTTACCCATCTGTCAACATTCATAACATATGGTACTCAACAGCATGCAGTGCAGCTATAGTCAATCCTTGCTAGCAACAGTATACATGTTTGTGATGCATGAAATATGTTAGTAGGTGATGCCCCTTCCCCTGAAAAACACTGCACCCATGTACAAAGTATTACTGTGCACCTGTTAAGCTCCCTGCCATGTACCGTGCATACAGGTGTACACACCATTGCTGAATGTGTATTACTGTGTCAGTTATGTCTGCTCTAATGCTCACAGCCCCTATGTGTTTGTCCGACACATACCTGGGATGATATGTGGACAGATGTCATTTGTGAATGCCTGATGTCTGATTTACAGATGTCATCATCAGTTGTGCATGTTTGACCAATAGGATACTATTACACTGACAACCATCAAACCTTACCTTGGCTATGGGGAGTGTACACACCCTTATTGATATGATGCCCTCTTCCTTGATATGCCATGGGATCACATTACTGCATACGTTGACATTACAGGAGCCTGATATTTGACATATGTCCTGTACAATCAAATGCAGTGTCAAACAAATGTGTTAGTTGTGCTGATGCTGATTGAGATGCATACACTTTGTGGGTGCATATGTGTACACACCCTTATCATGATAGTTTGTTGCACCTACTGTTATGTGTACTACAGCAGTCACTATTCCTGGCAGGGGTATATTAGCATGGGCCATCTGCATTTGCCAGTATATGGTCTGTCTGCCCTACACATGTCCCCCAACTCTGCATGATTGCAAGGCCAACTCATGTGCACATCCCTTGGAGTTCACACTCTGCTGTCACTATTGGTGTGGAGTCAGGGTTATATCTGACACAGTTCCTGATGCTGACTCTGTGCAGATACAGCCATTCATAGCATCCTTTGGATCCCTGCTGGAGTGCACTGTTGTGTCATGATGACACCCCCTCCCCACCTTCAACCTTTTGCAGATGCTTGACAACTATGGCCTACATATGTGTGTCAGTTTGCAGTGTCCCAAACACTGAACACCACGTGTAACAGCCTAATCCCAGCTAATGAATGGCAAACAGACATGTGTACACTGGCACCAGCATGGTACAGATGGGGATGGTGGGCCTGAGGTGGGATGAGGCATTGGTTGTGCAGCACATGTATCTTACGTGATACTGTCTGTAGGTTTCCATTGTGGTCTTGGTACACTAGTACACATTGCAATGCATGCCTTTTGGGGAACTCTTCTGTTATGCATAAGCTACCTGCAGAGAGGCCTGGCTGATGTTTCCTGTGGTACAACTGTCATATCTGATTACCCTAACCCATAGGCCACACGTTTGCAGAGTCCAGGCAATTGCTGACATGGGTACTGCACAGCCAGTACTTGCTAGACATTCCTGCAACCCCCTCAGTGTTTTGGCATGTTACTAGGTAGCCCACATGACCAGTTTTCTACATATGACATCAACTGTCTTGGAGGTCCATCTGTTTATTTCCTACATCATGCTTGTCCCATACATCCTTGCCACATAAATGACTGCCTGCACTGTTTGCCATGGTATATGGTAAGGTATGGCTACATGTCCAGCTCATGGGTGCTACCTGTTGGATATGGGGCCCACGCCATATCATGTAAGATGTGTGCAAGCCATGGCTGCCTCTGTTGCAGGTAAGTGTGCACATTTGATAGCCAAATGTCTTGGACAGCAGACCAATACTTGGTGTGACATTGGGGATGTGTGCTTGCTGGAAGGTGCATTTCCATGACAAATGCTTGCAGTCAGTACCTCAACAGCTGCTTCCATTATTTTTTATCTGGAGCGTGTGCACACATATGCTTCCAGTGTTTGTGAAGATATGTATTCCCTATATTTGCTGCCCTAATCTACGATTCCATAATACACACTTATTGCTCATGTTGGGACCTCATTGCAGGTTGTAAGGGTTGTGGACAGCAGAAGCATGATATACCGTAGTGCAGATCTGTAACAGTTGCCATTTTAATACTGGTATATACACTGTTGTAGCACTGTATAAGGATGATGTTTCACACATGTCCCTACTGTAGGCCATTTGTCCCACCATTATGTTCATCTCTGTAAACACATTTTACAATGACAGTATGTTAGTTATATTGCAGGAGTCTGACATACCCTTCAGATACACCATCATGGTCACCACTGTGATGCTGTGCAGTTAGCAGCAACAATACATGAACATGTATGGCATGCATTATAGGTAGGTATGTTAAATGTATACATGGAATATACCATAGCCATAACATGACCCATGTATTGGGAAGCCTGAACAAAAAACATACTCACCAGCTACAGGCTGCTACATTGGAGGTATACCAGAGGGACCTACATAAGTTTTGCACATCTGTTTGTTACTACTACTATTATGCAACAGACTATATATATATATATATATATATATATATATATATATATATATATATATATATATATATATATATATATGTCATCTCACATATGCATGATCTACCTGTGCAAATGAGGATGGATATGCAAAAGTGGTCTACTGATGTGACCTATGGCCTTACCTGCACGCTCCTCTGCCGGTATGTGGGTAGCACCCACCTCCACTATACTCTCTGCCAGTTGTTGTGTGTGCAGGCCGGCAGGTGCCTGAGGCTGGCAAGGAACTCCTCAACACGTGTCGGGGGGATGGATGGCATGACCCCCCCCCTCAGTTGCAAGCACGCCAATGGGCATTGCTAAGTAGGTCAGTGTAATTATGCCGGACCTGCTCATAACTGCAGTTATGCAGGCTGCACCAGGTCTGTGATGATGACCTCATTTTCATCCACTGTATAGACTGGGAGTGTCTCACGAGACATCTTGCCTGAAAGACATAAAGATGGAAACAGGTCTGAGCAACTCATACAGCCAGGTTACCATAGTTCTTAATATACATCTCTGTTCCCCCCACCATACCTGCAACAACAATCTGATCACACAACTCAATAGGTATGGCTACAGAATACCTACCATTGGGACATATATTGTATTGTACCACACTTTGTGCTATGTGTTTGCAGCTATATTACCTGTGGGGACACTATCATTGCTGACATGTTACGGACAATGTCACCTGCATGCCATTGTAAGGACCACTATGCTTCCATATATGCATGTGGTCTGTTTGCTATGTGATTGCTGCACATCTGTTGTTTTGTGTTATTGGGGATATCGGGTCTATATTAGATCAGTGAACACTTAAACAAGTGAATGCTGATTGATCGACATTATTTTAGTGAATGTTCAAAATATTAAAGCAACAGAAACCCAAATTTTTTCCTAGGGAAAGAATTTGGTTGTCCGTTTCTGTTGCTTCGGTATTTTCAGTGCTGTGGTGGAAAGTTATGGGTCGGATTCAGGTAAGTGTGCGATTGTGTGGATTTGAGTGTTAGGGTTAGGTGAGTTAGGGTTATGGCTCGGGTTAGGTATGTGTGCGATTGTGTGGACGTGAGGGTTAGGGCAGGTTTAGGTGAGTTAGGGTTAGGGAGTGGGTGAGGTGAGTGTGTGATAGTGACGGACCTTAGGGTTAGGGTTTGGGTTAAGGTAAGTGGATAGTTAGTGGTGTGTGCATAGTTTAGTGTAGGGTTAGGTGTCAGATTTTAGGTATATGTGTGTGGATTTCTGTTTGTTTGGTGTGCTTGTGTTGTGTGTATGTGTTTTGGATCAGCAATTATTTTCCCTAGGAAAAAAATCGCAGATCTGACAGTTCAAGATTGTAAGCTTTCGCTTACATAAGGTTGATCAATCAGCGTTCGCTTTTTTAAGCATTCACTGATCTAATATAGACCCGGAGATATCTATGCATGCTATTGGACATGATCCGGGAATGTGTGGACTATTACTACCCACATATGGTCTCTAACAGTGACACAATAGCATGTTTATGGAACAGTTGCCAGCAGAACCACCTCTCCCACCTCATCTGACCATGTTACCAGGCCACATCACATGTGGGAGCCACCATGGGGGCCTCCTCATCTACTGGTCCTGCACTACCTTCAGGTGGAGCCACCTCAGGGGATATGTCCCCCCCCAGGGAGCACACACAGAAATGATCCTTTCACCCGAGGTCAAGTCCAGGGTCTGGTGCATAGGGAGCTCCACAGAGACTTGGGGGATGTGCTACAGCACCTTGAGACCCTCAGTACACACTCACAGGGTCCACATGCTCCTCCTGCTCAGCCTCCAGCCCAGGAACCTTCAGGACCATGAAGCTGATGTTGTGACTGGCAATGGGTGGGGGCCTTGTTCCCATTGTTTCCATACAGGGGCTCATGGGGCTTCCACATCACAGACGACACTCCCCATCCAGGGTGTTTACCCACCACATGTGTCATATACTGCCCCTGTAGGCTGTCTTGTCTATCTTCCGACCCAACCCACCTCCACAAATATACCTGCAATCCCTCCCTAAATTCCCAATCCCACCTTCACAAACAAGAGCAATGTGGTCCCAACAAGAGGTTCACATGTGACATAATCATCCATTTTGCATACACTTACTGCTGTATATATATATATATATATATATAGATATATATATATGTATATATGTGTGTGTGTATGTGTGTGTATTGATATGTGTGATGTTTCCTCAAACATAGCATGCAGCACTGTGATGCATAACTAGGAGACATGTATTTATATACATGTGTGTGTGTGTGTGTGTGTGTGTGTGTGTGTGTGTGTGTCTGTGTGTGTTTATATATATATATATGTGTGTGTGTGTGTGTGTGTGTGTGTGTGTGTGTGTGTGTATGTATATATATATATATATATATATATATATATATATATATATATATATATATAAATAAATACATATAGGTGTCTCTATCTCTCTAGACATACATGTATATATATATATATATATATATATATATATATATATATATATATATAAATAAATATATATATATATATATATATATATATATATATATATATATATATAGACACACACACATATATATATATATATACCTGTATATATACGGGGTGCATTCAGACATCAGGTCCACACTCTCTAACTCTCCTTCCTGTACAGCTGCACTGTTCTGCCTTACTACAACACAGACAGGTGCCACATGTGGACACAGCCAAACATTAGGGGGGTATATATAGGGACAGATTGCAGGTAAGCCTATTACACACCTATGGCATTTCTGCATGCTACATTACACGTTAACGTGAGTGTCCTGCAAGGGGTGAGCTCTGGAACTCACTTGTCCATCATAATGGCATTACTTCCACCACCAGCTTTTGACCACACTAATATACATGTTTTCCATTGCACAACACACACTATGATGGCTTACATCTTGTCAGCCAGTGCTGATCTGCACAGTTGACAGGTATGGCCCACTATAAATCCCCACATCATGTGGGAATGGTCCCTTTACCTTTCCTGTCTGGTGGACATCCTTCCTGTGTGTGGGCAGCAGTGTTACAGTCAGCAGGTAGCAATACCTCTTACAAGAGGATTTGCAGACTCAGGCCAGCTACATATTTGTATAAGGTTCCAGAACTACAGACAGAGTGTGAGTAGTGTTGTTATATGCACTGTATAGCACCAGTGTTACAGGGCTTGTGTGTACATACTAGTTTAACATGGAATGTAGTCTGTCTGCATGGGTTTATATCACATCATCGAAAGTGCATAATCTCGAAGCAGACAACATTGAACTCAAAACCTCGAACCACGAAAACATCGAACAGCTGTTAATGGCAGTTACCAATGGGGAAATGACACATGAAATGTATAGGCAAGGAGGCAAGCCCCCCTGTGCCCTCCACACCCCATGCTACTTAAATATATCAACTCCGAGATCGCGCTACAGTGTAGGAAATGGAAATCTTCCATCTCCGCACTGTAGTGCACTGAAGTACGATCTCAGACGTGGTATCCATAAGTGACAGGGAGTGTAGGGGGTGCAGGGGGTCTTCCCCCTGCATGGAGCAATTTGTTTTTCATCAACACTCCTTGTCTTGTTTTTTCTTTTCCGTTTCGATGTTTTGCAGTTCGAGGTTTTCTGTTCGATGTTTTCTGCTTCGAGATTATACACTTTCGATGATGCGATATACACCCTGTCTGCATAGCTCTCAACTGTGGGCCTATCCAAATGATGGCCAGAGGTGTGCCTGTTATGTTTTGTCTGTCCACCACACAGGTCTTGTATCAGATATATCACTGGCAGTGTGTGTGTGTTGAGTGCTGTCAGTACATGGCTACATCCATTTGTGTTTCTGACTTCATATTCCTGACTAAGGGTATGTTGCAGACTATCCTGTAACACCAGCAATTTACTCAGTGTATGACAACACTGTTTCACATATGGGCCTGTGTTCCGGCCTCTGTCCTCCACCTACATACCAGGCTTTGTCCATATGACATGCAGTCAGCGGTTGTTATGTAGTGGCCTGTGATTATGTCATGCTGCCACTCCTGCCATCATTCCAGTGCTGTTGTGGCCCCCACACACATTGTGGGGTAGGGTCCATGTATATGTGGGCTTCAGCTGCATAAACATGTGTGCCCTTCTGCAGTCCAGAGGTCAGTGTATGTAATAGTGTTATATGCCCCTATAAGTCAGTCTATGGGGGGATATGCACCATATATAACCTAGGCTGTTGCAGCATGTGAGGGATATACGTGGTAAGCCACCTTAAGGTATATGGCTGTACATAGGTTCATAGGTTCATAGATTAGTACTAGGCTAACTGCCCTTTTTGGACCATTTGAAGCCTAGCCAGTTACCCCATGTGAGACTCAAACCCTGTACCTTGTGTCTTTAAGGTAAACACCTTAACCATTATGTCATCCTCCCACCCCCCTGTCATCCTCCTACCCCTCTTTTACCATACATTTCACCTTGGGAACATTGGTGGCCTACTGCTTACTGCCATACAGACTGTTCTGTTTACCAGTGTGATTGTGATGTTTTTATTTATGCATTGTTATGTAACAGATACATCCCATTGTGTCAACTTAAGTCTTTTCCCCTAGGGATTGTGCACAGAGTGTAATTAGAGGCTGCTGGAATATACATCTGCATTACTTACTGTTGATTGATTGTTATCCTGTGGCCCAGTCTGTCTTTACTGTTGTACTACTTGAAGGTCTTGGCCTGGACAGCGACATATTATCTGCTTGAGAGTTGCATTAATCAGTTAGTATGTATTTCAAAGTCTAAACAGCTATATGACATGGCATATACAACTGTAATAGTACACAAATAAAACTTTCTTATGTATGAAAACCTGTGTGTGCTGTCATATCCTTTGACTTATACGTGGGTATATGTTTCAGGTAACAATTGTCTTTTGTATGAGTGACTCATACACTGTCCATTTGAAAAGGTGACAACTGTAGGAATACTGGCTGTTCAGTATGCTGTGTACCCTCTAAATATGTATCTTCCTATACATATTTCTGTGTGTGTATGTGTAGTTACATATATATATATATCTATATCTATCTCTCTCTCTCTCTCTCTATATATATATATATATATATATATATATATATATATATATATATATATATGTATGTATCTGCATACATGTGTGTGTATATGTATCTTTGGAATGTTTATTGCTTCCACATTGTACATTCCCTATGGTAGCCAGACTGTACTGCATGATATGTTATTGATAGGTAAAACATTGAGAAAGGGTTTTTGAACCTGAAAGCTTTGTCGTTTTGTTATAAAGGTATTTCAACTCAACTGCTCTTGTTTTTGGATTTATTGCTTGATACCAGTGCTTTGCTGCAATTGATATAATCCTGACATCATACAGGTGGGATGGAGTATTGTTAATGTGTTGTGTCCATGTTGTGTAGGGTCCTGGGTATGGGACTTGCAACAGTTGGTATTGTGTTGCAGGGCAGACCTGTTTTGCTGTGGGGGAGGGGGTGATATCAATACTTACAAGATGTATTTAGCTTGGGACCCCTCATCCCCATTAACAGTGCCTTTGGTCATATATGTATTTATGTATTTATTATGTTCTCTTTTATATATATATATATATATATATATATATATATATATATATATATATATATATATATATCTGTATACACACACACACACATATATATATATATATATATATATATATATATAAATATATACACACACACATACATCTACATGTATAAATACATTTCCTGTACTGTTTAATGACTGTGCTGGATGATATGTTTGTGAAAACATCAGGGTTATGTATATCTGACATAGCTTAGTGGTAAATCACTCTGTCTATGGTGTGTAGAGTCCTGGGTTTGAGCCCTGCAAAGGCTGTTTATTTTGTTGCTGGGCAGAACAAGGGCCGTTGGATACAGACTGATTAAGTCACTTTTAAGCAGTTGCAAGTGGGTTTGCGTGAAGGTAAGCAATGCTAACCTCCGGTTAAATATTCTTACAGTTAGCTTCAATATTGCTTAACCTGTGTGCACATTGCTTACCCCCACAGAAACGGGCTTAAACCTGCTTACTTCTGCTTAAATATACTTACTCCTGCTTACTACTGCTTAATAGTGCTTACTCCCACTTACCCCCACACTAATTTAGACAGGAATGTAACATGGTTCTTGGAAGGTGGTGGATTTGGACAATTTATGGATTTATCATTCATTACACATTATACCTTCGATTTGTATCCCTGATTCATGTGTACATATACTGTATGGGGCACTTGTGTTTATCTGTGGATTTTACAACATTATTACAATGACACCTCACATCTGCATTTAATGCAATACTCCAGTTCACAAATATATGTTATTTAGTAGGTTTGCAACAAAAAATATTGTTCACAAAGTGATTTGACATGGAAAATGGAATGTACTGGAGTGAGACTTGAACCAGGAATGACTGCTCGTAAGGCAAATGCTCTGACCACTACACTATTGCAGTACTGCTTCATTTGCATATATATTGATATTTATCTTCTTATGCCATTTAAGCTGCAGTATACGTAGCTAAGCAATGGGCAAACCCGCGCACCTATGGTTACATTTTATGTATTTGATAAAAGAAATTATCTTGTTTATATTATTATACTTTAACTATTGCTCTTATAAACTTGGGGAGCTGTTGCTGGGAGTATGCAGCCACCTTGGTGTGGTCTCACTCATTGTTATTGCTAAACTGCAGTTCTTGATTGCAGGGGCATGTATATTCTGAGAGTTCTGCTCTCAGACATGCCCCCTGCACTCGTCCACGCTCCACGTCTGTTTAGGAGCTCAGGCTGCACGCCTTCGTTAATATGCATGGTGCACTGCCCTGCTGCTCCTAAACAGTCGCTTCCATGCAGGACTAAGCTAGCCCTGCACAGAAGATTAGTAAATCCGGGGGTATGAATTTAAACTGAATGTGTGTGCAGAGTGTAATACTCTGTCTTAAGATACTTTTTGTTTAAATCACTGGGTTAAGAAGACATTGAGAAGAAAGCTTTTTGGCATTGTTAACGTAATCTGACCAGGTAGTGAAGCAACTAGATCCAAAACTATTGATGTAAAATGTAAAAGATCCATTTTCAAATGTACACATTTGAACTAATTCTCCTAGTTTTGGGCGTTATTTGATTCATGAGAAGGCAGGAATGTTACAATCAATTTACAGTGTAAAAACAAGTGAATGTGTAAAGACACAGCCAAAAAGGGACATCTTAGATACTGTGCGGAGCTATAATGGTGTTATCCCTTTATGCATATGCTGACTTTATTTACAGGCTTAAGAAGTTTCTCATTATAGCATTGCTCACAGGTAAAACCTGATGCTATAGCAGTGAGTCATGCTTTAAGGAAAGTGCCAGTAACTCTAAAGAGAAGAGCACAGCTGGAATTAAAGTAAATTGAAGACTTAGATGACATTAAGAAGCAACTACAGTCAACAAAATGGCAAATAGTACAGCTCATCATTATGAAAACAAAATTCTTATGTGTATTATGCTGAAGGAGCTGAATAAAGTCACTAAAAGAGAGCACTATCCATTACTAACAGCTGAGAAAGTGGTCACAACTATACCAAATGCTATGTTCTTTTGAGTATTAAACAAAAAATAATGCATTACATCAGATGAAACTATATAACAAAGCTTTAAATTCTGTATATTTCATACTCCATAAGGAAGGTACATATTTATTATACTTAATTTTAGTATTCTATCTGTACCATAAGTGTTTCAAAGAACTACTGTACATGTACTAAGGGCTTGGAAATTGTTGTTGCCATAATTTGTAATCAATTATTGAGCAGTATGACCGGTAGTGGTTGACAGCTTTAAAGCAAGTGGAGCTGCAGGAAGCAACTGAATTGGTGAGGCATATTAAAATGAGATGGGGCTGTATCATGACAGGTTAATGACCATCAACTGTGATCAAACAAACGGGGTCTGTCCCTTTCATCACAGACTGTCTCAATACCCATTCATTATAGCAACTTTATGAACTATATACATCCTTTAAGCCTCCATCCTTTAAACACAACCTAACTGGCCAAGAAATTACTGGAATAAGTGTGGAAGAAGTAACTGAATTAAGCTGGGGGTTTGGCTGGATAGCATTCCTTCTTCCAGCCCCTAACTCCCTCCCTCTTTTCACAGGCTCATCTAGCACCTGGATATACCACTAGATGATCCAGTATCATTTGGGCCAAAGTCAGACTCCTCTGTGCTGCAGAGCCAGCAAATGAGGTTCTACACTTTGAAAATGGAAGTGAGCTCTACTAAGACATGGTGCTGCCTGGTTTTAAAACTGACTCATTGAAGATGGATACTGTTGCTCTAAGAAATATGCAAGTTTAATAGGTATGGAATGAAAATATATTGATTGCTTAGTTGCTATAGGAAAGCAGGCATTATGGAAGTTAGTAAGCAATGTTTATGCCTTTCATATAAAATTATATGTTTTGATAATTATTTTGACCACATGCTGACCATGGGTACAATAAGAAGAGTGAGTAATATATCCTGAAGAATAAGTTGCGGAAAGAATTTAAATGCTTTATATAGAATCTGGTGCTGATATGGAACACATAAACAGCCAGCATCATTTTAATTCACCAAATGTCATAAACATAAGACTTCATCAGTTCTCAGAGAGGTAAGTTTCAAAAAAATGGAGAAGATAAAGAGAAATAGGGTATGAGTAAAACATTTTAGGCTAGGAATTTCCAGCCCCTACCTACCTGGATTTTCCCTGAAGTCCCAGCTGCATATATGTTTACAAAATGCATTAATAATGAAGCCATTGGGTTGATCAAATGCACATTGTCACTTGATACATTAGCACAGTGACTGTAAAACTGAGTATAGCAGAGGGATCTAGGATTGAGTCAATGGAACTGGCAACCGAGAAGCCAACCATGAGAAGAAAGCTGATTGGCCAGTCAAAAGCTCTCTTCTCTCAAGGGGAAAGAGTGAAGTTTTCTGTTTTTAAGAACACCCTCTGTTTAACTGTTACACCAGCTTCAGGAACGCAAGTGGCTCATGAGTCTCTGTAAAGACATCACAATACAGGATGCCACTGAGGCCAATATGTCATTGATGCGGCCAGAATTTGAATGACCTGCATATTCCACACATCCACAGAAGCAAACTACAGAATAATTACAAGCTGCAGGTAATAGATATTTGGTAATCAGCTCTCACCACTTACTTTGTTTTTAATAAGTACAGATTTCAAAAGGTTATTTCCCCTCTTAAAATAAGTGTCCTTCCACTAGGTAGTATGTGTTTTACAAGGCAGATGAGAAGGAATAGATTTGTTAGAATAGCATCTTGAAGGCTAGATAATTAAAAGGATTTATTTATTGCCTTTTCTTTACCAGGATGGTGTGAATGGGCACTCAGTCCCACTTCCAGCTGAGGCCCAGAGAGAAAAGCTCCATTAACATTACAAACATTACAAAAATTTACAGAGAAAAAAGAATTTCAGTTTCTTAACACTAGAAATAGAGTTTTAGAATCATGCAATGGGTAATACAATGGGTAATACAATCAAGACCGAAGTTAACACAATTTGATTTCTGTAGAAGTGTTATACAATAATAAACAGGTTGCATTTACATATGCAGCAATATACAAATTTTATTTACATGGGAGTGGGAGTGATGAAAAACAGTATATAGTTAGAAATGTAGATAGGATTTACTTACATTATTTATAAATAAAACAGGAGAGCTGGAGAGATAGTCTAGAAATCTGAGAGAAGGAAAAAGTTAGTCAGGTTATGAACAAGAACAGAGGCAGAAAGAGTTTAGGTCCACGACTGTCCTGCTTTAGTGGGATAGGCAGGGAGTTCCATTGTCTGATGACACAGGGCGAGTAAAGTGAGTCTTCAGCATATTACAGGATTTGAAGTTATTAGTAGGTGCTGATGACCTGATTAAAGGCAACTTGGGGAGTATTGCTTAAGAATGTTTTGTGCATGTAGTTTGTGTATTATTTTGTGTGCAATTTGAAGTTGAATGAATGTAAGGTGATTAGGTAGTTATAACCAGTTGACTTCTTCAGTGTTAAGCAGTGGGTCATACGGTAGGATGTATTAGCTGGAATTGTGGTTATTTTGTTAAAGCATGCCTCTAATTTATTTAGTTGGTGGTTGAAATTTGGTTAATATGTGTGATGCATGGAGAAGTCACGGGAGAAAGTAGGAGGATGCTAAGGATTTTCTTGAGAAGTCTATGAGGTAGGGTTTGTTTTAGTAGAGGAAGCCCAGGTTTTGGTGAGTTCTCTTGATGGCGTGGGTAATATGCAGGTCAGATTTTAGGTTATTGTCTATTATGACCATAGTAGCTTGGTATCTGCTACAGTTTCTATAGTGATGTTGTTTGGTGGTGTACTACTAAATGGTGTACTGTTTGTTGAAAGAGATCTGGGCATGAAAACATTCATTTTGGGTATTTTTTTTTTTTTTTGGTATTTAAAATTAGCTGATGAGCCTTTAGTCATGATTCTATGCAAGTGAAGAAGACTTCAGTCATTTGATGAAGTAGTGGAAGGGATATAACTGAGCAGATGATGGTGGCATTGTTGGCATATTGTAGTAAGTTGGCAGATTGTTTGTGAAAATGTTGAAAAGTACTGGGCCTAGAACTTACTTTTGTCATACACTGATGGAAACATGGAGGAACGGGGATAGGTCCTGATTCCATTTTACAACCTGCTGTCTGTTGGAGAGAGAGCTACAGAGCCAAGTGGCTTAGTAACAGTGGCTGTGGTAAAAAAAAAAAAAGCATAATTGGATTCTTTGCAGATTCACAGATAACTCAGCAGTCCCATTTAAATATGGTGTTTGCTAAAACCAGTACTTTGGCAGCAAAAATTCATCAGAATAAACAGCAATAGCAAGAATGTGGTGGGTATTATTTCATATCCTAGCATTGCATCAATATGTAATTGGCAGCAGTTTGTATCTCTTTTCTCCTGCAGAGTGATAATACTCCAAAAGCATAGAGATTGGAGATACTGTTCATAGTCAACGTAGAACAAGGCAGCAGGAGTCTGATACTACCCATAATTATGATGAAACAATACAACTAACTCACAACTTCTCCAGAAAAGTAACCAGCCAACTTTTAGCTCTTTTTAGCTTATAAATAAATACGTTATGAAAAGCAAAGCACATAATCACATTATGCTTCCTTTCTTGCACCAGCTGTTTGTCATAAAGTGATGGTGCTCTATCCATGACACAGATGACCCAGGTTTAATCTGTGTCCTAGGTATTGGAGGAGATGGTCTGGGATTTAACATCCACTCTTCCCTTAATGTAGGAAGATTGAGGAAGTATGACTCCATGATATACAGACTGCCTAGAATTCTCAGTGAATATTGGGGTCTAAACAAAATTTGCAGGAGATGCTTACAGAAATACCTGCTTGTGAATGGCAAGGCAACTTACAGATTGTGTTACCCATGGAACTCAGAGACATTCTCATTTTTTATCCATTGCATGTCTACTATCTGAGTTGTAATGCAGAAAGCAGAAGAGGAATGGGCTAAAGCTTAAAAAGAAACCTTCACTGAGAACAACTTCAGTGGGGGCTTGCACTGTCAACAAAGACCAAGAACTGCAAATCAGTGCGAAATGACAGGAACCAGTAAACCTTTGGAGCAAAACTTTAATGGAAAAAAAAAAATCTATCCAACTTCCAAACAAATACTTATGAAGTGCTTTCTTCCCACACAGAGGACTTCATCAAAATGGAACATTCTGCCACAACACTTCCATTTATAACCTCTCTATTCATAAAAATTTAAAAATACATCTTCTTTGTTTGTAACAGAAAATGATATCTTAAAAAACAAAATTCAGAAACTTCACTTAAAAGTCCATCACACTGTGATTTGATTTCTTAAGAACAGAAACGATATATTGAAAATCTTTGGCAATGAACTGCTTTTCATTAGCAAAACATTGGTGAATTTTAAAAGATTACTGAAAGTGCTTAATAAGTATTTGTTTAGAAGTTTGATAGATATTTTTATTTTTCATTAAAGTTTTGACTCAAAGGTTAGGAGGCCATAATATCCCTGTATTCTTCCCTTATAAGGCCAATTATTGAGTACAATGCCCCTTTCAGCATGTACCTCGCAAAGCACATGCAGCAACTGGAGAGACCACAGAGGTTCCTCACCTGGAGAATCCAGGACCTCAAACATCTACCCTACACAGATAGACAAAACCCCCTCCCTCTACTCATACAAACTCCTCAGAGGTGACCTCAGTCTGGCATACAAAGCAATCTCAGACCCTGCCTTGATGGGACTGCTGCATATCCGCAAGTCAAGCTCCACTCAAGTAACCTGGACACGTGACCTCAACCTGGACTGTGACATCAATATGACTTGTTGGTGGGACAGATTTGTGTCCCAGAGACTCCCCCATCTCTCTTTACATCAAGCAGAGTACCTCATTATCCCTTTTTAAGCGCAACCTGGATAACTGGATGGGAAACAGAAAATATACTTCTGAGATTCCACCTGTGTTCCTGCTGCACTGGGGCATCAGGTGCAGACTTAGCTAAACATGGGCTAAACTCTTGGATAGGCTTATAAGGGCCTCAGTGCCAATAGCCTAGTAACTTCCTGTGATCCTATGGTTCCTGTCATTTTGCACCGATTTGCAGCTAAAAGAAAACTTCCTAACCACTGTCTGGATGATTGCTACACTAACACTGGGGCTTGCTTATTGATTAGATTGTCAGTTGATGTAGGAAACAAAACAGAAAGTGAAAAGAAATATAATGGCTTTCTAAGTATTTACTTCTCTCTTGTTTGCCCTTTCTCTCTCTCTCTCTCTCTCTCTCTGTATCTCTTTTTTCTTTCTACCTTGGCAGATGGTATACAGGTAATTGCACTGCTCTTTCGTATATATAGTACCAGTCTAATAAATAACTCCTAAAGAAAAGATTTCTGTCTTCGGAGTTTTTTCATCTTCCATGTGATGCCACTCTATAACAGTTCAATGCAACCTTCTTTGTTGGCAATTCATCCTTTAGTTAAACCAGTAATTAAATTATTATTTATAAGATAGTTTACTTTTTCAGTGTGGTGTAAGAAATGATAAAATATTTAAAAAGTAAAGGAAGAATTTAACACTCAAATTGTTAAAAAAAGTTAATACAGTATATGGTTGGTCTTACCAGAACAAGTTTTCAATAAATAGTTTCAAAATAAAACGATCTTGCAGTAGATTGTAAATTAATTATCACAAAGGTGGAGCTGTCCCTAAGCCAGAGAAGCAGAGACTTTGTCACTACTTGATCAGTTATGGAAAGGATCTCAGTCTCATGCAGACAAAATGATACCTAGGAAGCCTTAGGAAGCACTTGTCTAGGAAGATATTTTACCTAACGTCTTCTTGAAGACAAAACTGTAGAACCAAAAAAGTATAGCATGGCAGTGAAAAGTACAACCTTTAATAACAGTTAAGCGCTTTATTCCCACTTCATAGTGACTTCCTCAGAACAATCTACACATCCCCACCCAGCCCTTTTATAACACATCTTTAAAACAATTATCCAATTAATTAAACAAATAATTCAATTTGCATCATTTAAACATGATTAATACATTAAAAAGTATATTTAAACAGATATACAATACATATACACACACTAAAAAAAATATATGTATATATAATTATATATATGTATACTTGTATCCAAATGTAAAAACATATATTCTATCGTTCTATCCTAAAAGATTTTTTAATTTCAAAACACAAGTAATAGCAGTGGCTTCATTTATGCCCGGATACTCTGTTGCATTTAACCACAAC
>NC_056739.1:1763694862-1763712362 GCF_019279795.1 Protopterus annectens
CAAACAACCTTCTGGTGCATGTTAGCTCGTGGTGTGCTCGGACCAAACCAATAAGTAAAAACACCAAAATGAAAGTCCAGCACCACCAAAACCGCAATACTTCATATATGTATATTGTCTAATCTAGGATTCTCTAGAAAGATCCAATCATTCACCAATAATATGGTAAACCTTACGAAATATCAACACAAATATTAGAAATTGACATAATAAAATCAAGACACACATGTAACAGAACAGATTTATCAAACCACTTGCTTTATTTCATAACTAAATAACTGTACCATCAGCATCATTATCCATTCACAAAGATTTAGTAACTATAATGGCTACTAAAACATTGTTTCTTGTATCGCCTGAAGCAACTGCAGTCTTAATTGATTTTGTATTGATTTTTTACCACTGTTCCACAGGATTAAGTCATGCCTCTTGGATATAAGACATTTTTGCTTAGTTGTTGTAAAGTAAATGTGAGTGATAGCTTTCTATCAGTTGGGTACTGTATGGCTTTAAGATCCCACAATAGCAAAGACTATTTCTTCCAGTTAAGGATATTCATCTTAAGTAAACAACTACACATTCAAATTCTGACATTCTCTCTCTATAGTTCTCTGGTCTAACCTACAACAACATAATTCACATAGGAAGACTGAAGAATAAATCACTATTTCTAAGCTCTACATCTAACAAAACAATGCAGTCCTAACCATAAAAGTCTTTATTTACCAGCACTCAATACTAGCCAGCCTATGTAACTAATCCCATTTGAGCAAAGAAAATATAAAGAAAATACAGAAGAAAGAATGGTTTTAATCACTTTTTAGTTTTGCATTAAAGTACAGTAAGGCTAACATCCTATTTGACTTTACTTCAGCCCCAAGGCATGGATGGAAAAAGCAATGACTGTACCCCAGATGACCCATGGCACAGGGCCCATATAGAAAGGCATATTCACACAATTACAACTAAGACTAAACAAAACAGGTAAGCAAGTAGTTGTAATAATCATAAGCATGTGGGAATGCATTACATTGTAACACTGTGGGAATGCTTGCAAGGCATATTAAAGGGCCAACAGCAACGTCTAAATGTACCTTTTGTCCATTAAAGGGGTAGAAATGGGTGCACAGGAAAGTAGAAAATGGGGGATGCAGAAGGCAAGAGAGATGTCCACAGGGAAGCAAGGAAAGCAAAATGGGACTGAGGAGGAAGGGTGTGTTGTTCATGGAGAGACACCCATTTTTTTTTTTTTGTGAGAACAAAGTGGTGAAGGATTTACAGGTAAGGTGAGTAATGGTAAGAGTGCATGGTTTAAAGGCAGTGACACACAATCATAAAACAGAAAAACTGGCAGGTGAGGTGCGGACGTACTTGGGGGACAGTGGAATTATAGACACATAGACAAAGGGAGGACAGTAGTGATGGAGAGGATTGGACAACAAACAGGAGAGGGAGTTGACAGGGGGAAGAATACACCAGGATAGATGATAGGGTGAGTACGCCCTTATGTATCCCACTGGCAGTTCTAGAGTCAGGGAGAGGACTGATAGCACCTTGACCATCCACCTCACAGGGCCCCACCTAAGAAAGTGAAGATAAAGATAAAGACAGGCAGCAGTTTGGCTCTATAAGCCATGTGATGACCCCCTCAAAGAGGCTGATGGTGTCTTCCAGCTTCTGGTCAATGAAGTCTCCCACCACCTTCTCAACAACTCCCTGCTGGTAAACAGCTGTGAACCACTGGCTGTGCTACCTAAAAGGACAATGGTGCGATCTTCCAGTGAACAGCACTGGAAGGTGTAGGTGAGCCATCCTGCCTGTCTCTGCCATATCTAAATGGAAGGCAGACATGAAGCTAGATTGAATAAAGACAGGGCAGACTAGGTCTGGTGGTGGTGGTATTAGCAGCCTGGGCCTCACCAGTTGCACAACCGTGGCAGATGCTATAGAAAATACCAGCATAAATGGAGAGAAATAAAACGACAAAGAAAAAAAAATGCAGGAGAGCAGAAAAGTGAGGGATGGGAAAAAAAGCAGTCATTGTTACATATGGAGGATATGACCTATCAGAACATTACAGAGATATGTACTAGGCAAGAAGGAAATTGATACAGTGGCACTGCAAATGACTGCCCACATGCAGTGCAATATAGCCCTATACAAGGATGTGCAGGCAGGTGTGCAGTGCCACAACTACCAAAAAATGTCCATCCCTGATAATGACAGGCACCTCTTTACTCAGCACCACTACACAGACATGTTACCCATCCTCTCAAAACAATGATTTATGCAGTGTGTTGTGCTACTTCATGCAGTTACATTTGTTAGGTCAATGATCTATATATCAGTATGCAATTGCAGATAGGCTCATCTCACAAAGAAAAAATGGCAACATAGAGAATGTCTGTGTCCTGTGTCCTACTTGTGAATGTGGGAAGAGCATTGCTTACCAGTGCAATGTTTTGTACTACCCTAATAACACATGTACCTTCATTAAACTTTTATACATTGTATGTCTTATAACTGCAACTACAGCAGTCATGTTTTATGTTTATGAAATACTTGCATTTATGTAACATATAAAGAATCAAGTATACTTGCAGTATATAACAGGCACTCATTTAATTAAATAGTAACATCTGGAACACATTCTGGCAGCATACATACATAATGGCAGCTACATACTTAATATTCTCAAATAATGTTATGAAATACCACATGCACCCCTTTGCCCGGAGAGCTTATCTATTGTCCTTTGATACAGAAGGCTTCTATACAAGATATCTTCCCAAGCTAAAAAACAAGAAAATGGAAGATATAAAAAGAAATCATAAATTACTTGTCTAAATGTACAATATATAAAATACAGAGTGTAAAGGATTAGTCCAGATAACATCACTTTAGCTAGCAGATCAAGGAGAGTCTCTCTCTCTCTCTCTCTCTCTCTGTTACTCTCCCTGTGGGAGGAATAAAGACACTGTGTTGAAGTTTCAAGTAATTTATTCAGTTAAGTAGGTGAATGGATGAAGTTCCATTAGAACAAGAACACTCATCCATCTACCTACTTAATTGAATAACAAGAAACTCTTTTAAAACAGGAAGCAAGCCCACCCACAACAAAAATATGTAATCTACAAAACATTTATAAAATGTTATAAATTCAGCAAACTGGTTGTCTACTACAGTTTTTGTGGTCTCAAAAAATGCCAACACAGTATTAGCATAGCTTTTGGTACAAACTGCCCAGTACCACTCCAGGCTTCTATAAATACAGGTTGTCTTAAAAAAAAATTACTCTCTAAGATCATCTCAAGCAACAGATATATCAAAGAAATCAAACTATTAGAATAATCACTATGGCCAGAGAGACAAAAATCTAGCATATTCATTGCCAATGTCATTCGGTATAAGCGTAAATAATGAATATACATCAAGGGTGACAAGGTAATATTCAGATATTTCTTTCAGATTATATACACATTCAGATAATGTCTGTAAAAACTGTTTGGTGTCTTTGAAAGCAGTTGGTACCTTATCAAGTAAAGGTCTTAAGTTCTTCTCAGTATAGACAGATAGAGGTTCTGTAAGCCATTGCCAACCCAAAATAATGGGTCTAAATGGAGGCATCATGGGGTCTTTGTGCATCTTGGGAAGACCATATATTACTAGAGTGAGAGGATATTGAACCAAAAAGACTTTATACAAATCATATGAAATCAGACCATTCATTCATTAAAAATCATATAGAGTCTCATACTCTCAATCAATCTACTTATAAGTTGAAATGTCAGAAAGCTTTGTAAACATACTATTCAATTAAAATGTTGTGTCCATAATGACAATTGCACCACCTTTATCCACAGGTCTAATGTGAACTGACTGCAGTTCTTGTAATTTATTCAGCTGTACTTTCGTTATAACTTAGTTTAAAGAATTCACTCTTGTATGTTGCAGTAAGAAATTCGACAATATCTGATTTGTAAGTCTTGAAAAATGCATCTAACAAAGGATACAAAGAGGGATTAAAAGATTTATTAGGTTTCTTAAAGTGAGAGAAGTGTGTCTGTGATGGAAACAAATATTTCAGCATAACATTCCTGACAAAAAGCTTCAAATTCAAAACAAAATCACAAATATTCAATTGAGTGGTTGATATAAAGGATAAACCCTTCTTAAACACAACAATTTGATCATGCATCAACTGGATGAAGAAATATTGTGAATCATAGACTTCTGGCTCACTATGGCAATAGTGGACTCTCCATTATTCAGCCTTCAAACTTGATTGATATTAATTTTCCAACATTTCCTCCCTGTGCTCAGAGACTGACCCACTTTGATTGATTAGGAGAGTATATGATGGCAATAGTGGACTGTCCATTATTCAACCTTCAAACTTGATTAATATTCATTTTCCAGCATTTCTTCCCTCTGCTCAGAGACTGCCCCACTCTGATTGATTAGGAGAGTATATGGGACTCTGTATGATTTTTGATGAGTGGTCTGATTTCATATGATTTGTATAAAGTCTTTTTGGTTGAATATTCCCTCACTCCAGTAATATATGGTCTTCCCTAGATACCCAAAGACCTTGTGAGGCCTCCGTTTAGACCCATCATATTGGGTCGCCATTGCTTATAGACCCTCTATCTGTCTATATTGAAAATAAATTAAGACCTTTGTTTGATAAGGTACCCACTGTTTTGAAGTACACCAAACAGGTTTTACAGACATTATCTGAATGCGTATATAATCTGAAAGATATATCTGAATGTTATCTTGTCAGCCTTGATGTATGTTCTTTGTTTACAGTTATACCGAATGACATTGGCATTGAATATGCTAGGCTCTTGTCTCTCCGGACATAGTGATTATTATAATAGTTCGATTTCTTTGATATGTTTGTTGCTTGAAATGAACTTACAGAATAATGTCTTTGTTTTTGAAGACAACCTGCATTCACAGACACTTGGAATGGGAATGGGCAGAGTGTGTGCCAACAGCTACGCTATTACTGTGTTGGCCTTTTGAGAGATAACAAAAGTTTTAGTAGACAACCAGTTCTCTGAATATATAAAATTTTATAAATGTTTTGTAGATGACATATTTTTGTTGTTGGTGGGCCCAATGCCTGTTTTAAAAGAGTTTCTGTTATATAACGAGAATACAACTTTTTGAAATTTACAGCAAGTTATTCATTGGTAACTGCTGATTTTTTAGATGTTTAGATGAGAAAATAACTAAAACCCCAGAAGGCTGCATTAGAATGAATGTTTACAAAGCCATGTAAGAAGAATAGTTTGCTGCATCGTACTAGCATGCATCCTCATTATGTATATAAGAATGTACTTAAAGTACAGTGTATGAGATTATCTAGATTAAATAATGATGAAAACTCTCTTTGAGAAGGGTTTTAGGCTCTAACAAATGATTTTGATGACAAAGGGTATTTATCCAATGAGGTGAGGTCTACAATTAGAATAGCGAATCAAGAGTGAGACAGGGTAGGGCCAGACCTTATTTTCATATCGGAAATGGATTGGACAATATCACCTTCAATGCATCTGAAGTAGTCAATACGGTTACTTGAGTCCCTTTAACCTTTTCTAGTGATATTACAATGATTTGTGATGTCATTAAGAGGAATTGGCCCATTTTATTATACGATGAAAATATAAAAGGTTTAGCTGGTGATCAACCAAAGATTTGTTTCAAAAACAACAGATCACTCAGAAGACAACTTTGTTACCAGCAAAAGAAAGATATTAGAAATTTTTTGGAACATATTGGGACATATCCCTGTCATATCTGTAGTGTCTGTAAGTTTATTTCACATCTGAATTATTTTGTTCATCCTGACACTGGCACACTTTGTACACTAAATTTATATGCCAATGGTATGTGTCGATCTAATTTATTTACCGTTCTGCACTGTTTGTTCGTATTTTTATATAGGAAAAACAAATAGATTGCTGAGAGAGCATATCCTTGAACATTTGTATGATATTCACAAGGGTAAAACAAGCAATGCTCTTACCAAAAATGTTATTTGAAGAGGTAGTGCACATAGTTGTAGTCTTATGGTATTATAACTTATACATAAAGATTTGAGGGAGGTGATTTTGTGAATAAAACTGAACACACTGAGATGAAATGATTAATTCTGATGCAAGCTGATAAGCACTTAGGCTTAAATGATGTTGGGCCTTTAAAACCGGCACTTAAATCACATGACCATTTTATTGATTGCTTGCGATATATGTATCTATGTATATAAAAATGCTATTTAATTGTATCAGGTATCTTGGTCTGAAGAAGTGCTAGTTGGCGTCAAAGCGCTTACCTTATATTAAAGTTTTATCATTTCAGCTGTGTTGGCTGGTCTTGTTTCGTACCTGCCTGCAGTTACCATCATTGCTTAGAACACATATTGATGGCATGTCATGATGCTTGTGGGTGTGAACACTGACATGGAGGAGTCCATTAAGTGCATGATTGCTAACTACAATGGTTTTGCTCTTGTGCACTTCAATAGACTGCAATACAACACTAGTTTCCTCCACTTTACCACAGGGATTATTGACCTGCCCACACATGCTCAAGGTGCTTTGCAGGTACTCATATGAGTGCATGTAGTTGAGTGAAATCCTTGGCAGAGATTGGCTCATAGCTGCAATGAGTAGAACCCAAACTGCATAACTATTCACTAGCCAAGACCTCATTAATATAAATTCCCCACTAAAAGCTTTACAGTTTCATAATATAAGTTTCTGAAGCTGTCATGGACCTCAGCTCACTGTGGAAGGTTGCAGCAATTACCACAGTCTAAAGGAAAATTTGTACAATATGGTTCACCTGAAGACTTTTGGCTGGAAGGATAAGTGCATATGCTTAGTGTCAATATTACCTCTTGCTATGCTTCTGTTTTTCTGTGAAGGTTTTCCTGAAAGAGTAGTAGAAGTGCATGTTTATTTATGATATATCTTAGTAGTTCATCTATGCTGACCATGTCAGGGTTTGTCATAATTTGTGTACAGTGCTATAGCTAGGTACATGTTTCTGTGGGATACCAGCAATAAGATGCAATGGATTTTCTATTAGATTTACAGCTTCTTAACCACTGCAACACCTGATATACTATATATAAAGTACTGTCTGTGGCTGGTTGTCAAATGAACCTGGCTTATGGAAGCAATAGTGTTGGTACATCTACTGGAGGGTATCTTATATGAAAGCAACATTCTCTAGTAAAAGGATGTGAGTGCTTACAAACATCCATTTTGTGTGTTTGATGCTGGGGGAAAGCTAAGTATCTAGATCAGTCTGTGAAGGAAACTTTAGTCAGTGTGCATACATCAGAAACATGTATGTATGCCCCTTATTAGTTCTGCTTGTGTACCTGTCTAACACATTAGCAGGCATGTTATTGTTACTTAGCAAATCATCTCTGGTCTTACTAATGTTTTCATAGCCTGTATAAATCCAATATGTTATTGTCCTGTACCTTTCTGTATATGTACAAACAGTTAACATCCATGGAAACAAATCTATGCTGTGATGCAAATGGTTTAAGGGGATGTTCACCATGTGGCACGTCTAACATATATGTTGCTCAACTGGAACACTGCCAGAGGTCATTGTATGTAGTTTCCACGCGCAGCTCACATTTCAAAGATTTTTTGATGGCGTGGGGTCAGATAAGACCAACTATTAAATACCAGTCATTGATTACCCCAGCTGTGTGATGTCCCATCCACAAACAGAGCAAGGCCCTTTACTTCATGCTCTGCATAAACACTACTGTTTACATCAGTGTATTCTTATGTCACGTTGGACTGTGAATAATCTCACATTTTTTAATTCTTTTGTTTGCCCATTACATGTAGTGAATGAGATCTTGCTATGGATCCTCAATTCCAATAGTCAGCAGATGATTAGCAATGCCAAGTCTGATTGGCCCATTCACAACTGACCTGGTGAGATGTGATCAATGACATCAGTCCTGTTGGTTGCAAAAAAAAAAAAAAACAGGCTATACTATCAAGTTAGAAGTGGGGCTACCAACTTGATAAGGGCCACCTAAGGACAGGCTGCTGGTGGGGTACAAGAGCAGAGAGCAATGGGAGTTGGCCCATTGACTGAATCCCCTTTAACAGAGCTGGAGGAGTTTGTGGTATCTCTGTTGGGGGTAAAATGAATTCTACCATAGAAAGTACAGTTCTGTATTTTAGAGTGGAGCTCAGCGAACCACCCAGAATACCCATTAGGGATACCTCATGTGAGTATGTCATGCATGAACAAATATTTGCCATAGTAGGTAAATATCTGGTTAATACATTTTCCAAGCATACCTACTTTTTTCACAGGAACATCAAGGCTGTAGGTGCAGAGACCACCAGCAGATGGTATGTTACTTATTCATTTACCAGACCACTGTATTAATGTAGTAGTTATTTATTCACTGGGATTCAGTTATTGGTAAAGGATCTTTCTTAGTTTGGGGTGGTCGTTTTTTTTGCATTTTCACAGGTGCAGTGCTATCAGAGTCCTCCAACATGGTTGTACAGCTGCCTGATATCAGAAAACTGTCCAGTTCTGATGATGATGGCAGCCATACCATGGTATAGTCAGGGGTCATGTTATCAATGTTGCGAAGGGCAATGTGGCATCTGCACTCCCATCCCATTTAGTGGACATAACTTGTGTGATTGTAAAACCCACCCCACCAACATACAGGAAGACTAACAAGGGCAAGACTATACAAAAAGATCTTCCAAGGAAAGAAAGTTTTCACCTATAGAAGACTTCCCCTTCATTGTCACAGGTTCCACTGAATGGATGGAAAACCTGGGTAGATGTGCTAGTGACCATGCACGCTGTGGGTACCATCCACACTGCCTGAGCTATCTGTGTCAATAGCCACAATTTAGCATATGCACAGGGTCATAATACAAGGGCAGTCTGACATTATCACAGTCCTCGCTGAGGTGGTAGCACAAGGTCTGCATGATGTTCTTATGAAGTGCATTACCAATGTGTATGACATGATGGACATGCGGCACAGGGAGTTTGTATAAAGTAGGTGTCCTCTGTGTAGACAAACACTATGCCTGATACACTTCCCATGACCAATCCACCTCTGTCACTGGTGGTGATGGCAAACATGTAAGGAGGAGGTCATGGTCAGCCAAACAGTGCCACCATCTCCACTCTGCGCTGAAGAAGTGAATATTCACATGGATAATGCAATTGTATCACTCACATTCATGGAGCATATCATCCTCTCAGCATGGTCTGGATCATGCCTGTAACCCTCCAAGGAGAGGGTATTCCCATGGATGGAGACAAGCACAGTCTGTGCAGATGTTTCTTGCATGTGGCCTGGACTCATCTAAGAGATCCCACCACTGTGCTGCAACCACTGCTGAGGCTGTTCATGTAGAGACTCTGTCAGACTTCTGCAGTGCTATACACACACACACACATACACACACACACACACACACACACACACACACACACACACACACACACACACACACTAGATAGACAACATCCCCTCCCTGAGCTGTCTACCACAGTCTCACAACCAGCCCTGCACACAGTACAAAATAATATTCAGATACACCCACACAATTGGCTGTTGATGACATTTGACACTGTGGCCCTCCCCACCTGTGCACATGATAATATCTGTGTTCTAGCCTCTGTACTTTGTAACTTGAACAGCCTCTGTCTGATGCACAATGTGGAAAATGTAGTATATGCCTGGAGAATATAATTTTTAAACAAATGTGAATTTATTCATATTTCATAGTCAGTTAAGTACTTATACTGATCATGTCATTCTTTCCATAGATGTATTTAATATCTATACCATTTTCTTCAATAATTGATTACTTATTAGTTAAAATTTAAGTATATTATACTGGTGATAATCTTACATTGTCTAATCATGACAAAAATAGGTTACATCGAATAGTCAGGTCTGCCAAAAATATCATTGGTTCTAGTTTGCCCTCCTTACAGTCCTGTACTATTCCAGAGCCATAAAAAGGGCAGGGAAAGTCATCACTGACCCTTTACATCCAGGCCACCATCTTTTTGAACTATTACCATCAACCAGATGTTATAGATTAATACACACCAAAACAAGAAGATACAAGAACAGTTTTTTTTTTCCACAGGCCATCAAGTTCATAACGGTTAACTCAGCTTATTAGGTTGGTGTATTTTTCCCCAAGCCTCTGAGGAGTCTGCAGTATTGTTTACATATTGTTAATATTTGTCTCTTTCAGAGTTTATTTCAGTATTTCTTGCACTTAGTTGCACTTTGAAATTGTATGTATATGTATATTTACTTTTTTGTCTTGTTCTTAATAGTTGCATGTATGTTGCTTGTCTTGTTCTTAATAGTTGTATGTATGTCGTTTATGCAATTCATAGTTGGAGAGTCACTGAAACCGGAGTCAAATTTCTTGTATGCATGCATACTTGGCCAGTAAATGTGATTCTGATTCTGATTCTTATTAGCTAAAACTTAAGTATATTATATTGGTGATAATCTCAGACTGAATAAATAAAAATATTGACCTCCTGGTTTAACTCCAAAGAATTTTGTTTTTACATCAAATCTGCAATGATTATTTATTGGTCAGAGAATGTTATTGCAACAACCCCCTTTAGAAGTGTTTTACAAACAGATGAAAAGTCTTAGAGTGATACAAAAATATTGCTGCAAGCCCATTGATTGTGGTCCTGTAAGGAAAAGGATATTTACTGACCTAATGTCTAAGGTTAAGGCTAGAAATAGAAGTAGGTGCAGGGGTAGGGTTAAGCTTAGCAAACGTGACAGAGGTCATAAAGGTCACACCATTAAACTTTAAACTTTTTAGTATAGCAGATGGTTTTTGTGTTCTGTTGTCTGCTAAAAAAAATATTTGGCAGGGCTATAACCTAAAAGTTCCTGACAGTTGAAAGTCTCAACATGGCTCCCAAGAAATAACTTCTAATAATATGTGTGATCAGATTCAAAATTAGTTATCTAGCTACTGTGTCTCAATCTGATGGATCCCAATTTAAAATCTGAAAAAAAACCATCACAGAAACAGAAAAAGAGAAGGATATGTAAGACCAAGGTACAATGGGCTGTAAACATGCAGTTATTCTATACTGAAGAGGTGAATGAAGTTTCTGAAACTGTGTTATTTGTCTAGTATGAATTTGAGTAAAGTGGACATTTCATTGTTGAAAAAGGGTTTGCAGTTTATACCACCTACTAATGATTCAGTTGTTGATGCCTTAACAGACCTAAAATTGTTTACGAGAACATTAAATCTGAAATTATTTCAGGATACTGAAGCTGCAATTCAGAGATATAAGTGCTCAAGCACTTTTGTTCCATTAAGTGTCCCTGTTATAATGACGTTTCATAATATATCTGAACACCAGATATGTGATTTATCTGATCATTCTAATGGTGCTAAAAAGTATAATTTGTCTAAAGATAAGTTTGAGTCCCTGATTGCTTTGCAGAGAAACATATACATAGTAATTAAACAAGCTGATAAATGGGTCTCCATTGTTATTATGAATTTGGAAGAGTATAGGACTTCTATGTTTGAGTTTTTAAGTGATGAGAATATTTTTAGAGTTATAAGTAAAGGTAATATGAATAACATTGTTTATAAAGTAACTAGTTTATGATTTGCAACTTCAAAATGAAATGTCACATGAATTATATGTTTTTGTATGTTGCACATCCAGTTATACCCATCATATATGGGTTGCCAAAGATTAATAAGGACAAACACCACCCTCCATGAGACCTATAGTCTCAGGCAGAGGATGGGTGACTGAGCCTATTTCATTACATTTAGAAGAAATGTTGAAACCTATGTTGAAGGATGTTAAAAGTTATGTACGTGACACAAATGATTTTTTGGAAATGTTATATCAATGGTACAAAAATAATAATGAAAGTGATAATATTTTTGTAACTATGGATGTTAACTCCTTGTTTACCGTTATCCCTAATTATTATGATATTCAAGCAGTTACAAACTATCTAGTACCACTTTCACAGGAAGGAAAATCAAGCCATTTTGTCTTTTATTAGAATAAGTTCTAACAAGTAATGTTCTTATTGGAACAGCAGTTATACCATCAAATATTGGGTGCAGCAATTAATAAAGGTAGGCAGGGTACCTATAAGTGTGGCCGATGTAACCAATGTTAATACATTCTTAATGCTGAGAAGTATTATTTAGAAAGTAGGAATAGGTGGATTTGTAGTGCAGAATTTTATAATTGTGAAACTAAAGGGATAATATATCTAGCTCTTTGTAAAACATGTGGTTCCTTTTATGTGGGTAAATCAGAGAGGAAGCTTAAAAAGAGGGTATATGAACACACATATGAAATATCAGTAAGGAAAGAAACCAATGCCCTATTTATACGTAGTGTAGAATGTAAAGATGCTACATATGGATTTATGGTTTTAGAACAGGTTAAAGTTAATGTTAGGGGTGGTCCCTGGGAAGATATGATTGAATTCAGAGAATTATGGTGGCAAATAACTCTCCAAGTGGACCAGCCCCCTGGTTTAAATGAAATGATTACTATAAAACCTTTACTAAAATTAAGGGCTTTAAGTTTTGTAAAAAACTTTTTAAAAGTGGCCACTAGATGGCATTCATTTACAAAGACTGATGTACCTTTAGATTTACAATAGAAGAAAATAGAGCACTAAATACATAATTAAATAGAAATATGTAGTTTTATCAAAAAGTTTTATTCAAAAAAAGTTTTTAAAAAAAGTTTTTTTTAACATTCACACATTGAAATATATTATAGATAACTTTGTTTTATATTTTATTTAAATGGTATGAGATTTATATAAGAGAATAAGTCCATGTTCACTCATATTTTTTTGTAATTGTTCCTTTAAAATTTTAATTAATTAGAGTAATTAGCATTCAATTATCAGGCTGTTTTTACTATATATATGGTTATTATTTACACTGGTGTTTATCTGATGAAGTCTGTGAAATAAGACGAAAACGCTGTGGTTTATAGTTAATGCGTTTATGAACTTCTCGTTGGTCTGGTTTGTGTTTTTACTTTTGGCTAATAAAATTAGGTTGTGGAATATTTTTTCGTCTCTCCTTTTGCACCTCCAAGGATTTATTGGTTAATTTTTGGTGCATTTTTCCACCTTTCGTTGTGTTCTGGTGACTGTGTGGTGGAGGAGAGATGGATTCGTTACCAGCAACCGAAGTCAAGGGGCCAGATGAAACAGGTCATTCCCATAAGCTTATTGGTCAATTGATGGAATTGATTGACCTACTGACCCCCCTCAGCCAATCGTTAGTTTCAATTTACGGGAATATGGCTCAGCGTCAGGTACCAGGAAATGATGGTTCTACAAGGCAGGGCGAACATCCGAAGGAGCTTATGGGCGTTTTCCAGGACGTCGCCGAACCCAGCGAGTTTCATAGTCCTACCTTCAATCCAGCAAATACACCTTTTGTGCTTCAAAATGGAGCAAAAGAGACCAGGGATAAAAATCCTAGAAAAGGAAACACAAAAACGGAGGCTAGAGCCATCCCAACAGGTACTGTTCATTCTAATGGTTCTAAAGACACTAAGGAATGGCTGCAAGCTAAATATTCCTTTAGAACTAAGACCAGTTTAGTTAAATACAATGGGACTGGCGTGTCTTACCGGACTAAACTGGACAATTTATACAAAAAAATGTATAACTATCGAACATATGCTATAGAGAATGAATATTTAAATGAATGTATATTAAGGGAAGTAGTCCCTAAAGGACTTAGAGTATGTAAACTTCCTAATAATGTTCAATGTGATTCTGATTTTTACAATGAGCTTATAGAACTTTTTAACAAATGTGGTTTGGACATGTTAAGACTTATGATTAGAGAAAATACCAGGTGTCAAGAATTGTTACAAAAAGAAATAGAGGAGATTGGCCAATATATCAAAACTGATTTAATATTTAGCATTGAAGAGGAGAGGGCTAGATATTTTGGTTTAAGAGAAGAAATAGATAAAAAATGTGAAGAACTGGTCAACAGGAAAATTAATGAATTGGAAAGGGACATAAGGGAACACAATAACAAAACTAGTTATCCCAAACCTTCATTTAAGTATACTAGAATAAATGAATACAATTTTGAGTTGATCCCCGAAGAAAACGATGGAAATGGTAGTATGACTTATGAAGATTGTCAGGAATACGACAGAGATTACCCTCCTTTACGTAGATCGGAGAGATTGATCAATAAAAAGGGTCCACAGGACACAAATGTTCAGATGAAAGGGGGGGGGGAAGGGGGAGGGGGAGATATTAAATAACCATCACCCTACTCACCCCCCTGACATTGAAAGAGAAGGTGGAATTTTGACAGATGGTAACAAGAATACTTACAATAATTTTTCTATTTACAATTTTAGCAACACAGCAATAAAAGAGGAACATTTTAAATTATTATCTAAAGGTTTTAAGTTCATACCATACAGAAAGGGTGACATTTCCAGGAGTCTACTAGACAATAAAATGTTTTTGAGAAAGGTGAATTTAAACATTTTATTACCAAAAAATTAGGAGGGGGGAATGGAGACATTTAAATGTAAAAGCACCTTTAACCCTCCCCTACACCCACAACTGGAAAATCTAGAAAAAGTGCTAGAACTGCAGATTAGAAAAGAACATAATAGGATGTGGGGCAAGGGTAATTTGAGCAATGTTGAAAAGGAACTTTTGTACGAGCTGAAAGGAGATAAGAATCTTAGGGTTATGAAACCAGATAAAGGGGGTGGGGTAGTGTTTATGGAAAACATAATATATGAAAGTAAGATGCATTCCATACTATGGGATGAATCTAGATATACGAACGTTTCTCTAAATTAGATTAATATTGCTTATAGTAAAACAGATTTCAGTTTAAAAGAACTGTTATATGAAGAATTGATAGACCACAACACCTATCTTTACCTAAAAGTAGACAAACCCAAAACACCCACCATTTTTGGTATACCCAAGATTCATAAATGTGAAACAGATCCCCCGCTTAGACCTATAGTTTCAGCGGAAGGGTCCAAAACTTATGGTATGGCTAAGTATGTTGATCTAAAATTAAAAAGCCTTTGGCTTAACAACAAAATAGTGCTAAGGGACTCCTGGGATTTATTAAGAGAAATTTCAGATGATCTGTACCATGATAATCTTTTATTTGTAACAGTGGACATTATTGATCTTTTTTCGTCCATACCCTATAAAGAAGGGATGGAATTGTTGGAAGAAGTTGTATATGAAGACAGGGGTTTAACACAAAATGAAAAACTAGTTTGTGTATGGTTGATGGACTTGATCTTAAAAAACAATTATATATATTTCAATGGTGAATTTTACAAACAAATGCAGGGGGTAGCAATGGGAGCAATTTGTGCTCCCACCTACGCCAATTTAGTTTTAATCAAATGAGAGGAAAAGTACATTTTTAACACAAAGTATAAAGAGTGTTGGACACTATATCGTAGGTTTCTTGATGACATAGTGATATTTTGGACAGCAGGTGAAGAGAGATTGAAAGAATTCATGAGTTATATTAACAACACAACTAACTTTTTACAATTTATGTACAACATTTCTGAACACAAAATGGTATATTTAGATATTGAAATATATAAAGAAGGCCTACACTTTGAAAGTAAAATATATAGAAAACCGACATTTTGTAATTCCTTTCTCCATTATGAAAGTGCACATCCTATACACTGTAAAAAGAATATTGTTAAGGGGCAATTTGTGAGAGGTAGCAGAATGACAAGTGCAGAAAGTGAATTTTTTAAAGGATGTGAGCTACTTCAAAGGATGTTTTTGGAGAGAGGGTATCCTTTGAATTTTATTACTATGTTTAGAGATGAAGTGGCCAAAGGAAGGTCAACTAAGTTTAAACCTATTTTGAACAACGGTGTTCACTTGGACGAAGGTACTAGTGAAAAACAAAAGGGAAAATTTGAACAAGCCTTAATACTAGAATGCAATGGAGTAAATAATTATGTCAAAAAGATATTTTTGAAAGAATGGCAAAGATTCGTGTCTATTTCTGACATAGAAAACCTAGCCAACATTTCACATAAAATTATTTACAAAAATTCTAGTAGTATTAAGGGTATTTTAGAGAATAAACATGGTGTGGTGATTAATAAAGGTAGGCAGGGTACCTATAAGTGTGGCCGATGTAACCAATGTTCCTACATTCTTAATGCTGAGAAGTATTATTTAGAAAGTAGGAATAGGTGGATTTGTAGTGCAGAATTTTATAATTGTGAAACTAAAGGGATAATATATCTAGCTCTTTGTAAAACATGTGGTTCCTTTTATGTGGGTAAATCAGAGAGGAAGCTTAAAAAGAGGATATATGAGCACACATATGCAATATCAGTAAGGAAAGAAACCAATGCCCTATTTATACATAGTGTAGAATGTAAAGATGCTACATATGGGTTTATGGTTTTAGAACAGGTTAAAGTTAATGTTAGGGGTGGTCCTTGGGAAGATATGATTGAATTCAGAGAATTATGGTGGCAAATAACTCTCCAAGCGGACCAGCCCCCTGGTTTAAATGAATTCATTACTATAAAACCTTTACTAAAATTAAGGGCAGCTAAGCTTTAAGTTTTGTAAAAAACTTTTTAAAAGTGGCCACTAGATGGCATTCATTTACAAAGACTGATGTACCTTTAGATTTATAACAGAAGAAAATAGAGCACTAAATACATAATTAAATAGAAATATGTAGTTTTATCAAAAAGTTTTAGTCAAAAAAAGTTTAAAAAAAAATTTTTTTTTAACATTCACACATTGAAATATATTATAGATAACTTTGTTTTATATTTTATTTAAATGGTATGAGATTTATATAAGAGAATAAGTCCATGTTCACTCGTATTTTTATGTAATTGTTCCTTTAAAATTTTAATTAATTAGAGTAATTAGCATTCAATTATCAGGCTGTTTTTACTATATATATATGGTTATTATTTACACTGGTGTTTATCTGATGAAGTCTGTGAAATAAGACGAAAACGCTGTTGTTTATAGTTAATGTGTTTATGAACTTCTCGTTGGTCTGGTTTGTGTTTTTACTTTTGGCTAATAAAATTAGGTTGTGGAATATTTTTTCGTCTCTCCTTTTGCACCTCCAAGGATTTATTGTTTATAAAGCAACTAGTTTATGATTTGCAACTTCAAAATGAAATGTCACATGAATTATATGTTTTTGTATGTTGCACATCCAGTTATACCCATCATATATGGGTTGCCAAAGATTCATAAGGACAAACACCACCCTCCATGAGACCTATAGTCTCAGGAAGAGGATGGGTGACTGAGCCTATTTCATTATATTTAGAAGAAATGTTGAAACCTTTGTTGAAAGATGTTAAAAGTTATGTACGTGACACAAATGAT